>NW_016804447.1:2949397-2957155 GCF_001698545.2 Rhinopithecus bieti | reverse complement strand
TTTTCCCCATTTTTAACTTTTCTCTACTTTCTCCATTTTATTCCCCTGAATTTAGCTTTCTTCTTTTTCAACAACCTGACTCTGAAAAAAATTAAATGGAAATATGGAAATCTTGCCCTTAAGGCAAAGAATACCTTCTCTCTCTCTCTCTTTATCCTTCTCTGTCTCTGACTCTGTCTCTCTCTGTCTCTGTCTCTCTCTCTCTCTCTCTCTCTCTGTGTTGGGGGGGTGGGGGGCAGGGGGTTGGAAACCTAAGTTGCAAATGTGAAAAATAATTCAAGGTTGTATATGACTGCTTGATTACAGGCTGATATAACAGGTAACAGGCCGATCCTCCTGTCGTAAAGATAATCTATTTTTGCCTATGTTAACAGGATGATATATAGAAACTGTTGGGAATAACCCGTACCTGATTTAATGCTGGCCAATTTTCCCTGGTAAAATATTCTATCAAAAACATTGATAAACTGGAGTGGCCTCAGAGGAGAATTACTTGTTTACGCAGATTGAGAGACTGTAAAAAATCCTATTGTATGTGACATAGAGAAGCTTGGAAGGTTTGAACTTGAAATGGAAATGTTTTGAATGCTTGAGCTGTGTAAGGAAGAGAATCTTTCACGGTGTCCCCACAGGGGAAATTTAGGACAAAGACACCAAGGTTGCAAGGAAAGCCTATTTCAGACTGATGTAGCACAAACTTTGTAGCACTGAAACTTGCTTGAACACAAGGAGCAGACTGCTTTTTGAGAAAGTTATCTTATGGGAAAATTCACTGTCAATAAAGTTTTTCAAGGAGAGGTGTTGGGTCTTCCTATGGAAGGCATTATAGTAGGGACTGCAGTATGCAGCTGCAGACTGAACTCCATCAGTGTTTCTTTTTCTTTCTTTATTTTATTTTATTTTATTTTATTTTATTTTATTTTATTTTTTTGAGATGGAGTTTTACTCTTGTTGCCCAGGCTGGAGTGCAATGGTGCAATCTTGGCTCGCTGCAACCTCTGCCTCCCAGGTTCAAGCGATTCCCCTGCCACAGCCTCCCAAGTAGCTGGGATCACAGGCAGGAGCCATCACACCTGGCTAATTTTGTATTTTTAGTAGAGACAGAATTTCGTCTTGTTGGCCAGGCTGTTCTCGAGCTCCTGACCCCAGGTGATCTACCCATCTCGGCCTCCCAAAGTGCTGGGATTACAGGCGTGAATCACCGTGCCTGGCCTCCATCAGTATTTCTTAAACTTTAATTTGGAGACCAATGCCACTGTACACACAAAATGGAAAATAGAAAGGCAATGGGTTTAATTTTATATAAAGATAAACATTTTTTAAAAAAAGGATATTATTTGTTCTAAGATAATATTCTTTTTTAAAAAATATATAGTCTTCTGTGCAGTGGTTAAAACTGTGATAGAAAATTGCCCTAGGTCAAACCCTAGACAAATGTCTTAGCACTTGTGCAGTCTTGGGTAGTTCCACATCTTTCTGGACTTCAGTCTTTTCAACTGTAAAATGGGGAGACTATCATTAATCATACAAACTGTACTAAAGATGGAAAAATATGATGTCCAGAAGTTGCTCTGCTGGCTGCTTGATTCACACTCATTAGATGCCTGCCTCCCCTCTAAAAATATTTACTTTCAAGAAACGGTGGTGTTGGTAGAAATAAATTTACATAGTTTATTTTACTCATGTAGCTATTATCTGGATTATACATTTACATGATCCGAGAAGCAAACAGTCCCAAAAATTTCCAGTAGGTACCACCAATTCCTCTTCTCTGACGGCATCAATTATTATTGTGTTTCTTTCATATACTTTCAGATATATTTTACACTGATGTAAGCAAATACATATAGGTGTATATATTCTGCTACTCCTCTTTTTTTTTGCTCAACAGGTTGCATATAATATTTGCTGTTCTACAACTTTTAAAAATAATATATCTTACATTTCATTTATTATAGTACATAAAAAAGCTCATCATTGTGTTTATGTATTCTATTGCAGTCTATGTATTGTGTTCTATTGATTTCAAGTGATGCTACCTTGTTAACTAGTCCCCTAGGTATTTAGTTTGCTTTCAATATTTTGCTACAAAAATCAACATGCAGTAAACAACCTTGTTCGTTTCATACATCTGTAACATCTGTAGAAAAAACTTCTGGAAGAAGAATTTCTGGACAAACAAAAATTTATGTTTGTAGTTATGATTTTGCCACATCACCCTCTATCGATGTTATACCAGTTAAAAGTTCTAGTAGCAATATATCCACATTCTTGTTACTCCTATCCTTCATCAGTATGTTATCATACAGGTTGATGTTAGCCTAAATGGAAGGTGAAAAATGATATCTCATTGTCTGCTTAGTTTATACTTCCCTTGTAAGTAATATCAAGTGAGTTTTTTCATGTCTGTATGTGGTAAGCAGGATTCTAAAGGTGTCCCCCTAAGATTCTCATGCCTGTTGTAAAGAAAATAAAATCAAACATGACTTCACATACTGTTGTGAAATGACTTTGCAGATGTATTTAAAGTTACTAATCAGCTGACATTAAAATAGGGAGATTATCCTGAAACATCTAATCACAAAGTCCTTAAAAGCCGAACAGAAAATGGAAGAGTCAGTCAGAGATACGCAGTAAAAGAGGAATGCAAGAGAGAGGAGGCAGAAGGAGAGGTCAGTGAGATGTGAAGCATGAGAAGGACTCGATTGGTCATTGCTGGCTTCAAAGACAGAGAAAGGGTCTATGCGCCAAGGAATACAGGAGCTTGTTGAAACTAAAAATAACCCTTTGCTCACAGCAAGGGAGGAAATGGGGACTTTAGTCTACTTGGAACAGAATTCTTACAACCCGTTAATAAACATATTTAGAAAGAGTAAATAAAAAGGGTAAATTTCAATGTTTATCAATTTTAACTCAATCAAGAAAAAAAGGAAAACAGTAAAATGGTATAAAATAAAAAGGGTAAATTTCAATGTTTATAAATTTTACCTCAATCAAGAAAAAAAGGGAAAACAGTAAAATGCATTTTTTTAGGTTAGGAAGTGATAAAACATATTTTCAACACTCAGGAAAGAAATATGAGACATGAATTTTTATATTCTTCAAGTATAAGGCCATTGACAACCAATCAAAGGAAGTGTTGAACAGGGGAGCCCCCGGGGCATATCATTCCCATGAGTATTTGCTCAGGAATGTAGTAGAGAATAAACTTCTGCCACGACAAAATGACTGGAAAAAACTTCATTTATAAGGTCTGTGAGGTGTGAACTGAAAATATTTAACTGTAGAACTAAGACAAAAAGAGAAAGATAAACCTTGGCAGAATAGTGTATAAATATAATATGCTTTAAGAGTTAAAGGTGTATTTAGTGCATTCTTGCATTGCTATAAATACTTAAGACTAGGTAATTTATGAAGAAAAGAGCTTTAATTGTCTCACAGTTCTGCAGGCTGTACAGGAAGCACAGCGCCAGTGTCTGCTTGGTTTCTGGGGAGGCCTCAAGGAACTTTTACTCATGGTGGAAGGCAAAGTGGGAGCTGGCACGTCACAGGGAGAGAGCAGCAATGAGAGAGAGTTGAGGGGAAGGAAGGTGTCACATACTTTTGAAAAACCAGATCTCATGAGAACTCACTCACTGTCATAAGACAGGACCTGGGGGATGGTGCTAAACTATTCGTGAGAAACCTGCCCCCATGATTTAATCACCTCCCACCAGACCCCACCTCCAACACTGGGGATTACAATTCAACGTGAGATTTAGAGGGGACACGTAACTCAACTATATCAAAAGGCATTATGAAACTAACAAAAACATGAAATGAGGAGAACTAATGGAAAGTCAAATTAGCTCTCTGATATTTTCATAGATTTTAATAGGGAGTATAAGGGTATTAGCTCAAAATCACAAATGCAGCAGTTTAGTATACTTAGGAATAAAAACACTACAATTAAAATTATATCTGGTTAAAACTGGAAGATGAGAAAGAGGAAAGAAGAAAATAAATAGATATTGCCTAATTTCAATATTGCTTATAGTAAAAACTAAGCTTCCAAAGAAAGAGGTGACTTAAGGGTGTTATATATAGTTATTAATATAAATGTAACAACTAGAGAAAAAAGATATACTTTCTAAATATCAGAAGAAATACTAAAACCACAGAGAACTCAAACCACAATATGAAAGACATTGAAAAGATAATGTGAAACAGTGTCGTAGAACTAAGACTAAACCAGTCACTCCTATCAATGTGAGCTTATTGAACATGTTAAAAGAAAAAAAAATTCAACCGGACGCAGTGGCTCACACCTGTAATTCCAGCACTTTGGGAGGCCAAGGAGGGCAGATCACGAGGTCAGGAGATCGAGACCATCCTGGCTAACACGGTGAAACCCCGTCTCTACTAAAATACAAAAAGTTAGCCGGGCGAGGTGGCGGGCGCCTGTAGTCCCAGCTACTCCGGAGGCTGAGGCAGGAGAATGGCGTGAACCCCGAAGGTAGAGCTTGCAGTGAGCCGAGATGGTGCCACTGCACTCCAGCCTGGGGGACAGAGCGAGACTCCATCTAAAAAAAAGAAAAAAAAGAAAAGAAAAAAAAATTCAGTTTAGCTAACAAAACAAAATGCAGCTCAAGGCTATATGAAAAGATATACTTAAAACAAATAATTTAGATAGTTAAAATGAAAAGGATTGGCAAAGAATTAACAGGCAAAGTCACATAAAAGATACATCAGCCATAATGTTAATAACAGACAAATGAAATTCAGGCCAAAACAAACAAACAAAAAACCCTATTTTCCTTTCATTGTTATGCCAATTCAACAAGGAGAATGAAGTTTTCTCTTATTTCAGAAATTTAACTGTTATCTGGGGGGAATTCAAACCTATACAAAGAAAGAAAGAATGACTAAATAAATCCTCTTCAAGCCATCTCTCAGCTTCAACAATGATCAAAATTCTGCCATGTTGGTGCTGGGATAATTGGCAAGCCACATGTGGAAGAGTGAAAATGGATCCTCATGTCTCATCCTGTACAAAAATCAACTCAAGATGAATCAAAGACTTATATCTAAGACCTGAAACCATTAAAATTCTAGAAGATAAGATTAAAAAGTCCCTTCTAGACATTGGCTTAGGCAAAGACTTGGTGATCAAGAAACTAAAACAAATGCAACAAAACAAAGATTAATAGATGGGACTTAATTAAATTAAAAAGCTTCTGCACAGCAAAAGAAATTATCGGCAGAGTTAATAGATAACCCAGAGTGGGGGAAAACCTTTGCAATCTATATACATCTGACAAAGGACTAATATCCGAAATCTACAAGGAACGCAAACAAATCAGCAAGAACAAAACAAATGATCCTATCAAAAACTGGGCTAAGAACATGAACAGACAATTCTTAAAAGAAGATATACAGATGGCCAACAAACATGAAAAAATGATCAACATCACTAATTATCAGGGAAATGCAAATCAAAACCACAGTGAGATACCTCCTCACTCTTGCAAGAATGGCCATAATCAAAACATTCAAAAAGTAATAGATATTGGCATGAATATGGTGAAAATGGAACACTTCTACACTATTGGTGGGGATGTAAATTAGTACAACCACTATGGAAAACAGTGTGGAGAGTCCTTAAAGAATAAAAGTAGATCTACCATTTGATCCAACAATCCCACTACTGGGTGGCTACCCAGAGGAAAAGAAGTCATTATATGAAAGAGATACCTGCACACACATGTTTAGAGCAGCATGATTCACAACTGCAAAAATGTGGACCAGCTCAATCAATGAGTGGATAATGAAATGTGAAAGGGAGAAACATATATATACGTTTCTCTCCATGGAATACTACTGAGCCATATAAAAGAACAAAATAATGGCATTTGCAGCAACCTGGATGGAATTGGAGACCATTATTCTAAGTGAAGGAATTCAGGAATGGAAAACCAAATATCTTATGTTCTTGCTCATAAGTGGGAGCTAAGCTATGAGGATGCAAAGGCATAATAATGATACAATGGACTTTGGGGACGGGGGGAAAGGGTGGGAGGGGAGTGAGGAATAAGAGACTACACACTGGGTACAGGGTGTACTGCTCAGGTGGTGGGTGCACCAAAATCTCAGAAATTACCACTAAAAAACTTATCTATGTAACCAAACACCACCTGTTCCCCAAAAACCTATTAAAATTAAAATGAATAATTAAAAAATAAAATAAAACAAAAACAAAATTTTGCCATTTTTTGCTTTATCTGTGCTTCCACCCACTCTGTAACTCTCATTTGATTATTCATTGGTATTGGTTGTCTTTTTATGTTTAGTTAAATGTACAGATGTTTAAATTCACTAATGTTAACTGCATAATTTTGACAAATGTATACACTTCTTAACCCAAATCCCATCAAGATAAAATATATTTCTATCACTCCAGAAAGTTATCTTATGCCCCTTTTCAATTAGTCTCCCTACAAAAGACAACAACTATTCCAATTTTGTTTGTTTGTTTGAGACAGGGCCTTGCTTTGTTGCCCAAGCTAAACTGCAGTAGTGCGATCACGGCTCACTGCAGCCTCAACCTCCTAGGCTCAAGCAATCCTCCCACCTCAGCCTTCTGAGTAGCTGGGACCACAGATGTGTGTCACCACACCTGCCTAATTTTTTGATGCGTTTTTTGTTGTCGTTGTTGTTGTTGTTGTTGTTGTAGAGAAGGGGTCTTACTATGTTGCACAGGCTGGCCTCAAACTCCTGAACTCAAGCACTCCTCTTGCCTCGATCTCCCAAAGTGCTGGGATTACAGTCATATGTTACCGTTCCTAGCCCGAATTTTTAAAAAATACAGTCATGTTTGCCTGTTCTAGAACTTCACATAAATGGAATCAAATGGTATGTAATATTTTGAATCCAGCTTCTTTCACCCAGCCTAGTGTCTCTGATATGCATTTAGATATTGGGCACGTCAGTAATTTGTTCCTTTTGATAGCTTAGTATCATTCCACACTATATTCTTTGTATATCTTTTCTTCTGTGAATTATTAATGAAGCTAGTATAAATATTCTTCCATACAAGCTTATTATAGTGAGTGTTTTTTAATTTTACTGAATAAATACCAAGAATTAGAATTTCTGTGCCTAAGGTACATATAATGTTTATTCTTGTAAAGGACTACTAAACCTTTTCCTAAAGTGGTTGGATCATTTTAGATCCTCACCAGCAATGAGTAAGTGTGGATACTCCATGTCCTCCCAATATTTGGAGTTGTCAGTCTTTTAATTTTAGCCATTTTAGTATCTGGGTAGTGGTATTTGATTGAAGTCTTAATTTATATTTTCTTTTCTTTTTTTTTTTTTTTTTGAGACGGAGTCTCGCTCTGTTGCCCAGGTTGGAGTGCAGTGGTACAATCTCGGCTCACTGCAAGCTCCGCCTCCCAAGTTCACGCCATTCTCCTGCCTCAGCCTCCCGAGTAGTTGGGACTACAGGTGCCCGCCACCTCGCCCGGCTAGTTTTGTATTTTAGTAGAGACGGGGTTTCACTGTGTTAGCCAGGATGGTCTCGATCTCCTGACCTCGTGATCCGCCCGTCTCGGCCTCCCAAAGTGCTGGGATTACAGGCTTGAGCCACCGCGCCCGGCCTATATTTTCTTAATAACTAATAAGTCTGAGCACCTATTCATATGCTAGATTAAAGTTTTTTTACATATTTGTTCTGTGTACAACTACATTTTTCTTCAGTGCTTTAATTATATATATTAT
>NW_016804447.1:2908328-2949142 GCF_001698545.2 Rhinopithecus bieti | reverse complement strand
TTATTAAATATAAATTATATATTTATATTTAATTGTATTTTATATAATATAGATAATCAGACCTTCGAAATTCAATTTTATTCACTTATTTTTTAATTATTTTTTTAAGATACAGCCTCCCTCTAGTTGCCCAGGCTGGAGTGCAGTGGTGTGATCACAGCTCACTACAACCTCTGCCTCCTGGGTTCAAGTGATTCTCCTGCGTCGGCCTCCCGAGTAGCTGAAATTACAGGCATCTGCCACCACACCTGGCTAATTTTTGTATTTTTAGTAGAGATGGGGTTTCACCATGTTGGCTACACTGGTCTCGAACTACTGACCTCAAGTGATCCATCCGCCTCAACCTCCCAAAGTGCTGGGATTACAGGCATGAGCCACTGCGCCCGGCCTATTTTTGTTTTCATTTTTTTATTACACTTTGTTTCTAAGCTATATTAATTCCTGTTTTACATCCTCCTGTTTTATTGTTATATCCTCCTTGAACTACTACATCTCTTCTTTGTATTTATATTTCATAAATAGAAAATTTTAATATATTTTTAATGATGACAAAATATATGGTCTCAATTTGAAGATACTCCATGAAAATAATTTTCTAGTGAAGGTTTAATGTCTGCATTTCTGTTGCTTTGTTTTGATTATTATAGTATATTTGTGTCAATCATTTTGGGTTATATTTAGAATACTTATTTTGAAGTTAGTGTGTACTTTTCATTTATTTGTAGGGGCTCATTAGTAGGAGAAACTTAGAGTTTTTCTAAACTTTCCTTAGACTCAATATTTGGGGTGAAAAGTTTATACTTTACTTTGCTTGAGCCAATGGCAATAGTAGCTGTGGCATTCATGTGTATACATATACATCTACTGAAATTCAAGAGTGTATTCTTAATGCTTACACCCATTTTTGATGCTACTAACAGGTGGTTAGGATTGTACTTTTCAGAAAGTAGCTCTAGAAAAGTACTCTGCTATTCTGACATTTGTGGCTTTCCTGTTCTTTATGACACTCCTCTTCTATTGCCACTGCCCTTGAAAATGCCTTCCTATTCTAAAATTTGAGGCTACAAATACCTCCCAGTTTTACTGAAAGTGTGTTTTGTACATTTTTTCATGGTTTTCTTTCTGCTTTAAATGATTTCTAAGAAAAAAAGAGAAAAGATATTGAATCTAAACTGCCGTTTCCAAACTGGCAGCGGTATTTTTTAATACTTTTTTAACTGTATAAAAGTTCTAAATCAGTATCTTTCCTCCTTCTGGCTAGTTATTTTACTTTTTAGAATTTTGGGTTACATTTTCAAATGCTGCTAGTCCATGAACTTCAACAGTCTGAAAACACTGTGTGAGATAATCCATGGGGTTCTTTCCAGTTTTAATTTTAATTTTTCTTTTGATAATGGGGGCTGAACTGTATCCCTTACCACCAATAGTGTGGAATGATAAATACAAGTTGCCATTTGTCATAACAAAGATACTTTCTGGGGGCAGACATGGTGAAGAGTTCCTTCTGCTCAGCTCCTAAAAGCTCAAAGGCCTGTGTCTACCCTAGCAGAGTTTACAGTCAAGAGACAGTGTTACTATTGTTTGTCTGATACAATCCCTGGCAGGAGTTTAGTTGTATTTATTTGAAGTAGCAGAACAAAGCTTCTTTACCAGTGGCCAAACTACCAAAGCTTTCAACTCATTTGTTAGTCAATTACATATGGATATTTTTAGAGAGTGAATGAGCGTGTGTATGTCTCTGAGAGGGTGTGTATGTCTCTGAGAGGGTGTGCGCATGTGTGTGTGCTGATGGTCACTACGGAGTCATTCTCCTTTTGACGTTACATTTTATAGATTCACATAAAGAATGAATTATATATTTTAGAAAATTCAATATATGAAAAATCTGCATTTAAAAGTATAATTTAGGAAAGGGATTTATTTGTGGGTGTCTTCAAAGAACAAACTTTCCAATGCATTTCAAATGAATTGATTTGTCTCCTCCCAAAAATGTTTCTTAGAAAAAAATGTAGGTCCATACTAACTGTATACTGTATGGTACACACATACATATATTTAACTACTTCTAGAAACTAGGAAATGCTCCAGTGTCATTCATAACTAACCATTTGCTAGGAGAAGCCAAGTTATTTCTGACTTAAGCTAAGAAGAAAAATGAGACTATATGCTAAAGAGTTACCTTCCTCCAGTTTCAAATGATCACATCAATGATTGAAATGAATAAACAATCCAGGAGTATGCATGCCTCTTGGACAGAGTTGTATTAAAAGATGTTTAAAGAAGAATATTGCTTTGCTGCTTGCTGTATGAGCAAAGCCTTTTTGCAGCCACAAAGGATAAGGAATGATCTTGGTTTGCATACAGAAACCAGATGCTCCCAGTTCCATTAGATACTCAGATATTCTGCAAGACTGATGAATGGTAAGCAAATTCAGGAGGAATTTGTCAACAAATGTATCCCCAAATTTTCTATATACAATAAGAATGTACCTTTGCAGAGATTAGAATGCAAATATCTAACATCCTGAGCATCTCTTTCACAGTATCAAGGGGAAAGTCAAGGAAAATAAAATTATATTTGCTGAGAACCTAGTGTATTTCTAGAACTTTTACATATGTTATCTCACTAAACCCTCAAGCAATTAATACAGTTCAGAGCATAATTCAGTTAGTGTATGTTAAAAGGCCCGTATTGCTTCTATTCTACTATTATCTCAGAGAAAAATAGCCATCTGAAGGTTTGGGGTAAATATAGAAATTGAGCAAAGGGATTCAGATAATCTTGAAGGATGATTCAAACAGGGTCTGTAAAATCCCAGTGGCTTGTTCTATATCCTAAGCTGTTTCAATCAACATAATCATAATTGAATCAGGAGTCCTTAATCTATTAAATCCCAGGTTAATACAAAGCTCCTGACATATTTTGTACCTTTCTTTCTTCATTTCTGCTACACTCAAGGGCTAAGGTTGCTTTCTTTCCCTCTTTAAACACTTTTCTATCTTTTATAGGCTCCCTTCACTCAAGAATGCTTATGAAGTGAGTTAAATTCAACTCAAAGATCTTCCCATTCATGTGTATCCCTGAAGATCAGCACATGAGAATTTAAAATTTTTATTTTCAGTGGGGAAGGGGTGAGTTGTTCCCTTCTTATCTATTAGTTTTGCAACCCATCCAGCTATCTATCACTTCAGTCAGGTTTACCAAATATAGTGTTGGATTGTTCTGGCCAAAGGTACACCATTTTTTTCTTCTTGGTCAAATATTCTCTATTATAGTCTAAGCCATTTTTGCCCTATTTATAATTTCTCACCTATGCAACCATTTCTGATACCCAAAGGTGAGCCAAAGGTGACTCTGACCTCCTTCCATAGCTTTAAGATTTAATCAAAACCTCTCTCCCTCAAATTGAGAATCTTGAATGAAAATGCAACACTAATTCACCTTAATTGCTGAGAGTCCCTGACCTAAACTAGTTGATGCTCTTTTAGAGATTTAGTGTCGTATTTGATTGAATTCCATGAGTTATCCAGGCATACTTGTAATATATCCCCTTGTGGTTTAAGTTGGCCATTATCTATTTGTATGACTTGCAGCCAAATACAGTCATGTGCTGCATAACAACATTACAATCAACAGTGAACTGCGTATATGATTGTAGTCCCATAAAATTACAGTGGTGCTGGAAACTTCCGATCTTCTACTGATGTCTTGATGATTTTGACCCTGTGTAGACCTATGCTAATATATGTGTTTGTGTCTTAAGAGTCAAGTCTGAAAATTTTAAGAGTTTATAAATTTAAAAAGTTACAGTAAGCTAAGATGAATATATTATTGAAGAAGTATAAATTCTTTAATATAAATTTAGTGTAGCCTAGATACACAGTTTATAAAGTCTGAAGTACTGAACAGTAATGTCCTAGGTTTTCACAGTCACTCACCACTCACTCACTGACTCACCCAGAGCAACCTTCAGTCTTGCAAACTCCATTCCTGCTAAGTACCCTATGCAGTTGTACCTTTCTAAATTCTTTTATGCTGTATTTTACCATACCTTTTCTGTGTTTAGATATGTTTAGATACACAGCTACTTACCATTGTAATAGCAATTGCCCACAGTATTCAGTACAGTAACATGCTGTACGTGGCTGTAGCCTAGGTTTGTAGTAAGCTAGACCATATTGGTTTAAGTTCACTGTTCGATGTTTGCACAATGATAAAATCATCTAATGATGAATTTCTCAGAATTTATCCCCATAATTTAGCAATGCATAATTGTATATATAAAATAATACATCCATGAATTCTTGATATGATTTCATAGCCTGCTAAATGAAGCCAAACAACAGAGAGGAAAGCTCCTAACCTTTTTACTCATCCACCCCTTAAAACCCGGAGTCCAGAATTAGTCCTAAGCCTCTATTTCCATGCCCTGTTGTGTCTTAAAGACCAAGTGCCCTTCCCAAGGACAACACTCCAAACCCCAATAAGGATGGTGCTATCCCTTTAATATTGCCCACAATTGGAAAGGACCTAGGGCAAGAAGAGGCTTTTATAATCCTTCCCTGCTCCTTCATAGGAGGCTCAGCTCCCTCAGGCTCTGCTACAGCTTAGAGATGGAAACAGATGGTGAAACTTTATTATCCCTTCCAAGTCTTTCCATTTCCTTGACAGCTTAATTATATGACATTAAATGGGGCCCTGCTCTTGGAGGAAGGTTTAAGGATAAAAGAGTATGGACAATATTATTTGATTATTTCCCAATCCCTTGAAAAAAATCAGTCACCTAACCTTTATATTATGCCTGACATGCAATAGCACTGAGTCGTTAAGATATTTATCAATTCCAGCCCAGTCAATAACACAATTCTAAGCCTCCTCTCAGCCTATAGCATTGACATGGCCTAGATTATTCACATTGTATTGGTTTGCTAAGTATCCATTTCAGATGGTGGCTTCTCCCTTAACTTATTTGTGGTACCCACTGTAAAATCTACACACGGACCCCCTTACTCTCTCCAGGTCTCCACTCTACTTTCCTCTGTGTTGATGCCATTTCCAGGCAGTTTCTCTTCTTGTGAGAACAGAAACCCTGGGTATTCTCTGATAGCAACAGTTTGACTCAAACCTTGGGCTTGAAACTCATTGTCCCACATAGGGTCATGTGACCATTTCTGAACCAATCACTGTCTACAATGACAAAGATTATGTTTTAGCTCTGTGTCACTTTATCTTCCTAAGGGGTTGGGATTATGTCCAGCTCAATTCAAATCACATAAACAGAGTGGGAATATTGGAAATAGAGGCTAGGCAAACAACAACAACAACAACAAAATTCGGTTGTATATAAATGTGCATGTTTTGGGGAAGAATTGGGGGTAATTCTTTGATTTAGTGGAAAATATGTTTTTAATGCCTCAAATTTGAAAATCTGAGGATGTTTATCCTCAGAAATATTGTTTATCTTAATGGTTAAAGTTGTCTTTACTAATAATATATCTGTATGTGTATGTATGTAAGTATATATATAAAACCAATGTACATAAACACACACATACATATATACAAATATTGTATGTACATGTAGGTTATATGTGCACATAGACACATGTATGGTATCTATGGCTTATTTAATTAACTCTTCTTGAACCTCATTGCTCTACTGTAGGACTTGTATATTTTTCAAATATTAATGTATTGATATAACCCAGGTGTCACATGAAATACTTTTTCACTCAGTCTGAGAAATAATCACCAGCTATAGAAGCATTTTTATCATTTATGTAATCTGTGCTTACAAATCATGTACACTGTATACACTTAAATATGTACTATATACAAACAAAACTGCATGTATATGTTTGTGTGTATCTTTATGCATACATGCATGCGTGTGTGTGTGTGTATGTGTGTGTGTGTGTAGCCAAATTATAGCAGGGGCAGATGTTTGGTGTTTCTTTTCCACATTGGAAGCATTTGCAAACCATTGCTTGTCTAATTCACCCTCTCAATGCCACTCTGAACAAAATGTTTACCTGGAGCTAAACAGATTGTTAAGAATCTACCAAACAAATCTACATGCTCTAGTTAATTTGCTTCACAGTCATTCATTTACTAGTATGTCAAGCAATCTGAACATATTTTGAAGATTGCTATTTCAGAGAAACCAGACTCTATTTTAGCTTTTGTGTGCACTTATTCTCAGGAATTAAAAGGCACAATTCCCACCAGAGACAAGGAGAGATGATTTCATTTCTTCCCTCTGCTTCTGGACAGAATTTTACTTACCTCTTCTCTCATCTCATAAAATCTTCTCCAGTCTACTGAACTACTCTTAGGATCTTGATTCACCATTATTCTCAAATCTTTTGTTTTGTGCTAAGGTAGAAAAAAGAGATAGAATAATGGCCCAGTTTCTGATTCTAAGACATGTGCAGCACTTTGAAGGTAGAAGGTGCCAAATGCATATTTTTTTCTCTGCTCTGGAACACAGTGTCATATCTCACTTCTTTTGCTTTTCTGAACCCTCTGAGCCAAAAGAGGAAGTGAGGTGAATTTTTTTGGAATCCTCTGAGAGTTCTCTCAGAGTTGATTTCAACTCCTATCTTTTCCAAGAGATAGTGTTGACTTAATCGGAATATTGCTCCCAACTACAAGCCTTCAGCCCTGACTTGTGTGTTTGTGGGCTCTGTTATTAATCAGGCAAGTTGCATTAAGCCAAGTCATCTTGCTGGAGTAGAATGTATACTTCCTTGAACACCTGAATGCACACATGCAGCCTTCTCCTGTGACCCTAAGATAATCAATTTCAGCACTTTCACTAGTGCAGATTCTGCAAAGTCCCTACAACTGAGAATGAACAGCTGGCAAAGGACCTATGAGGATTTTTTAAGCCATCAACTTTAAATCTAATATTTCAAACTTCAGGAAAGAAAAAAAAACTGCAATAATCAGTACCATTGCAGATTAGTGAATAGAATGACTCTCAATGAACATAAAAACACCTGGAATTGAATATTTGGTTACCTCCACCTAAAACTATTTTGGATGCAGTTTTTCCTCACATCCAGTTAGTTTAGAAATTTTGGAATAAGGACAGAGTGGAGAGAATTGATAGAATTATCTGAATAAGTTATGTTTACATTTTCTAATCACTGAAAGAAAAAACTCACGTTTTGTTTAAAATTCACTACTCTCAATATAGACATTTGCTTCTCAAAAATTTATACTTCAAATATTTACATTGTTAATTTTAGTTGAGAAAAAAGGGATAAATATATACATAATACCTATTACATTTATAAATACAAATATATGTATTTAATATTTTCCATCAGAAATACTTTTATGTTTAAATTCAAAAAGTATTTATAATATTGAGAATTTGTTTTCTTTATAATACTGTTGGCGGTAGAATGTACAATATGACATAAATTTATTTATTTATTTATTTTATTTATTTTTTGAGACGGAGTCTCTCTCTGTCACCCAGGCTGGAGTGCAGTGGCGCGATCTTGGCTCACTGCAAGCTCCGCCTCCCGGGTTCATGCCATTCTCCTGCCTCAGCCTCCCCAGTAGCTGGGACTATAGGCGCCTGCCACCACGCCCAGCTAATTTTTTTGTTTTTTAGTAGAGATGGGATTTCACTGTGTTAGCCAGGATGGTCTCGATCTCCTGACCTAGTGATCCACCCGCCTCAGCCTCCCAAAGTGCTGGGATTATAGGTGTGAGCTACCTCTCCTGGCCCAGTCTGACATAAATTTATTATCTGAAATGACAAAAAGCAAATTATATACTGAGAACAACAGCAATACTTAATGACTTCTATCATGATTGTTTGAATTGGGTTTTACAGTATTCGTAGATACATCCCATTGAACTTTAGGGAAAAAAATTCAGTGAAAGAAATAGGTTTGGTGCTATTTTTATTTCCATTTTACAAAAGCAAAAACTAGAGTGATTTGCTCAAAACTACATGGTCTTTAGGATGTGGTAGAGCTAAGATATATAAAAGTTTATCTTCTGAATGAAAATTCTATGCTTTTTCCGTGATATCACACAACTGATCAAATAACAACATGGAGGTCTTAGAAACAGTTTATCGAGATTGAGTACTTACTAGACACTAGTTTTCTTTCTGTAGTGCCTGAGGGACAATAAAATAATTGGAAAAAATAGGCTAATAAGTATAGGCAGCTGGTTTTGAGGTTAAGACAATTTGCTCTTTTTAAAGTATTTGCATAGCATCTAGGGGAGAATCCATTAAACGTCAATAAAAGAAGCATATCCACTTTAGAGTGCTTTACAAATGCAGGAGATGTGGAATTTAAAGTATCGTTTTGGCACTGTCTAGGAGACAATTCATGGTTAAAGCTTGTAAGGGGCAGAACTAACATTTCAGTGCAGATTTTCCTTACTTCGGGGAGACTGCTTAAGTGCACCATTGTCGCCTATGCTCTAAAAGAACATGAAAAAATAAAGAAAAGAAAAGAAAGCCTTACAAGGGAGGGAGGCTCAGCTCATAGCAAGCTTGTATCCATGCACTGATACACTTGAGATTGCAGCCTTTATACCGTGATCTTCAACAGTTCTTTTTTAGATCTACGGCAGTGAGATTTAGACTTATATCCTGTGGTATTAAATTCAGTACTGTTCATTGAACATCTTGACAAGGCTCTGTAGCAGGCACTGATGTAGCTAGAGAGAATAAGTCTCCCTTCTAAGGACGTCTATAATCTTATCAGGGCTTAAAAAAGGACACACGTAAATGTACTGTAATGAAAAATGTATCAAAGTACATTGTTCCGTTTTAGTCTAAAGAAGGAAGAAAGAGATGACAATTTATAAAAGACATCAGAATGGGTTTATGGAGAAAATTATAATCCTACAGGTTGGCATAGAAGGCTTGTTAAGGCACAGACATAGATAAGACAACAAGAATATTCCAAGTACTAGATTAATGGTAAGTAACGTTATCACTGTGGGACAGTGGAGTGGATTTGAGAAAACTTCGTCTTTTTTGTAAGTTTTAACTGATAATCGATGTTGAGAGTCCCCTTAAGTTTAGATATGTTAATTCAACAAATAATTATTGAACATCCACGAAATGCCAAGTATTGTCTTAAACAGGAATGACTAAGACAGACATATTTTCTGCTGTGAAGCTTAGATTTTATGGGGGAAAGACACAGTAAACACAAATCATTAAAGAATTAAGTAGTTTCAACTGTGGTAAGTTCTTTCAGGAAATTAAAGATGATACTTAAATATGAAGGGAAGCCTGGTACCCTCTAAGGAGTCAATAAAGGCTCATCTGAATAAGTGACATTCAACTGAGACTTGAAAGATATGTGGGCATTAATTAGATAAAAAGTTTGGACAATGGGTGAAGGGAAGTGGGACACAGGGATTGTTCTGGTCACATTCAAAAGTCCTGAAATAAGCAGAAATAAGCTTGCTTAGTTCAAGGATATGAAAGAAAGTCAATTTGGTTGGTGTGCGGTAGTGGCAGGGAAGGTGAAGAAGGAATGAAGTTGAGCCAGATTGGGGAAAGTTCATGCAGGGCCTGTGGCCTAATGAAAGCATTTTGACATTTAAAAGCAATGGAAAGTCACTGAGTGATTTCTAAAAAGGGTTCTAGATCAGTTTAGGAAAGGGATAGGGGCCAGATAAATAGACTGCCCTTGTTCGTAAGGGCCAGGGAACCACTTCTTCATAGGTGTTAACTTCCATTTTACGGAAGCTCAACTACAAGAACTCCCGATCTCTCCATGTACTCAGAATCAGGGAATGGAGGCATGGTTGTTAAATGCGAGAAGAAACTCAGCATGCTTGGCCCTTGTCCATCCTTGGAAGTCAGTATGTGCTTTCAGTCACTTTCCCCTCTACTAATCCTTGTGCCGAGACAGCTTCTGCTGCTGAGGGTGAGGATTTGAAAATTGTGGCTTTTGGAAAAAGCGATATCAAGATCCAGCATTTTTTATATATATATATATATATATATGTTGGCTGGGAACATTGAAAAATGAAACAAGAATAATTAGGGGGAGCAAAATATACATAGTGAGTGATGAAGCATCTGGTGTTGCCAGAG
Source organism: Rhinopithecus bieti (assembly GCF_001698545.2). Classification (NCBI taxonomy): domain Eukaryota; kingdom Metazoa; phylum Chordata; class Mammalia; order Primates; family Cercopithecidae; genus Rhinopithecus; species Rhinopithecus bieti. The sequence continues at coordinate 2,939,051 of NW_016804447.1, read as the reverse complement.
TATACGGCTTAGGGCTTTCAATTTTATATGCGGGCAGGATGTTTTGATGTTGGTGGCTTTTGAAAGGTTATATGGATCTGCTTTGAACTGCTGCAGCCTGAACGAAAGCTTAAAACTTTGGGTCAAAGGTTCAGACTATATAGTTTTTACTTAAATGAGTGACCTCAGACTATAATAGGTTTGTCACACCCAAGTGGAATCTTTCTATAGAGACAGCGACCTGAGTACACAGGGGCCTCAAGAAAGGCTTTCAGACCACAGCAAAGATACTTGGGCTTGCCAAAAGTGCTCAGGTGGTGAAGGCGCATAAAGGAGGTTCAGTAAAGGTCTGAACACTTTTTAGATTGTGTCAAAGGACTTCAGCCAAGCAGATTTTGGCAAACTGTTGATGGTTTTAGCAATTAGCAGGCAATGTCAGTGTGCGGGCTGGTGTAGAGCATCATTACCGTCACCGTAAGGTTTGGCGCTGCAGGCTAGAATGAGTGTGCTGAGACTACTAGCTAGTTTTGACCTGTTTTCTCTTCTTCCAGGTTGCATCTAGATCCTACTTCCAGTCTCTCTTGCAGTTAGCTAGGTCCACATGATTGAGTTTTCGCTTATAGAATATGAGTGGTAATGGTGGTATACCATTTTCAGTCCTGTCTCATGCAAACCTTCCTGGTGCCTTCCTCTCTGCTTTAGTCCTCTCCATCAGCTTAGTCAGATGAACAAGGTGACCTTGGAGGCCACCTGTGGAAGATGGTGGAACTAAGGAGAAAATTAAGAAGTATCAAACATAGTAGATCTTGCTTTCCCCAAAGAGTAAATGCTTAGGATTTAATTTATCATCTTGCTGGTAGGTTTCTCTCAGTTGAGATTAAGTCCATTGGTTATGGATTATGGATGGATTAGACTGCATCCTAATGACACTAGAAACAAGCAGAATGTCCCCTTCTATGCTTTCCTTTGCTCAAATAATGTAAAAGAGTTTTGCTATGTTTTTTAATATATCATTGAGTACTAAGTTTCTAATTTTACATAAGAGAAAAGCTATTCTAGGAGCTGGGGACTGTACTGTCTGAAAAAAAATTAACTGACTTGAGGCTAGTGCTGTAATAATCTTGGATGTTTGGATGCCATTACTGTGAGGTAAAAATATTAAACCCACAATAAGATACTGCTGCCCACCTACAATTGGATAAAATTAAAAAGACAATGAATAACCAAAACTCTCAGTATTACCATAGGAGTATAAAATGATACATCTATTTGATAGTTTATTATAAAATTAAATATGCTTCTACCATATAGCCAGGAATTCTACTCCTAAGTATTCATCCAAGAAAATGAAAATTACCCACTAGAATCCTTGTACAATATTGCCATAGTATATATATATATATATATATATATTTATATATATATGTATTGCAAGTGTGGTTATTATATACTGTTATTTTATATGTAGGCTCTGAACCAAAGAGTATTAGATCCAAAGTTCATATGTCTATATATCATAAACTTCCAAGAAGCTGGAAACAGTTCAGAAATCCATCAACAGGAGAATTAATTTAAAAAAAATTACACTGTGGTATATTTATGCAGTAGAATATCACTCTGTAATAAAAAAGAATGAACTATTGATACATATAACAACATAAATGAGTACACTCTTGATGATTCTGCGTATACATCTTTCTAGATCAGGCAAAACTGATCTTTGGTAAGAGAAATCAGAACAATGGCCACTTCTTCATGAACAGGAATTTCTTGGCAAGTGGCTCAAGGGAATTTTCTGCAGTGACAGAAATAATCTACTTCTTAATGCAAGTGTGAGTGTATATATTTGTCAAAACTGCTTGAATTATACACTTAAGATCTGCATATGACACTATTTGTAAATCACCCCTCAATGGAAACATAAATAATACATTATCTCTACATTTAAAAATGCGTAAAATTCTGATATATGAAAGAAAGAACCATATATGAAAGAACCATATCCATGCCACCCTAGGCTTGAACTTCTAAAGGAGCCTGAAGTCTACCCAGGCATCGAGAACATCTCCAACCACAACCATGAAGAGCAGGACATACAGAGATGAATTTTTGACTTTTTTTCTGTGAACTTTTAATTCATGTTGAATTTGATTTTGATTTTAATTCTATTGAAATTTTATTGAATCTTCAACCTCTCTCTGGTAGTTTTATAATGTCGGGGAGCTTATAGTCACATTTCGATTATCTATCTATTGGGGTTAATTTTTTTACTGGATAATCTTTATTTTTTTTAAGCATATGGGTATCCTAATGTGGTTCTTTAATTTTATTGGAGAATCCCCAACATGCTAGGTTGCACAGCATGGCTGGACATACTTTGGGATGTAAAAAAGAATACAGAGCAAAATTTTTGCTTTTGGTACAGAGGCTTCAGATCAAATTGACACTGCCTGCTGGGGTCCCAAGAGGATACTCAAAATGGAGAGACTTGCCGTGGTCCCCATTTGTGGTAAGTGGGCAGGGAGTTGTGAGGGCCGTTTAGCTGATCCATTTGCTCCCCATATAAAGCTGAGTCCTCCTTCTTAACTGTAGCAATATAAAAGTTATTTTATTCTCTATCTGCAGACTTGTCTTACATCTCATTAAAGAATTTGGGTAAGATGGAGAGATAGCTGTGTCTTTAGAACTGATATTTAAAATCAGTAGCATTTCAATTATCCACAGAGAGAATGCACAAAGAAATACAAAGAGGACTGAGAAAGAATTCTTAAGGTATATTATTTATAAAGGATCTCAAAGAATAAGAAGAGTCAGTGAATTAAGTAGAGAATGAGTAGAATGAGTGACTGAGAGGCAGGAGAAGCTACAGAAGGAGACAGCCAGCCAATGAGAAGCTTTAAGAAGATTCATTCAGTCAGTCAGGTTCAGTGATACACAGCTCTAAGAGGAGGACAAATCAGAAAGGCAATTTTGCATTCCAATATCCATTCAATTGAAAAATACATGGCAATCTCCAAAAAGCCTTGCAATACACTCTCATTGTTCATTGCTAGCATGTAATCATTATTGAAATGAACATGAGTTCCCGAAGGGACGAGATTGTGTACTGTTCATTTTGTGTGCCTAGTCCCCATTGGCATTTAATAACGTATTTGTGCAATAGATGGTCTTATATTTCCTCTCCTCAATCTTGAGTAAATATTTTTATTGTGTTTGTTTTACAGGTAAAGAAGTAAAATACTTGGCCAGAATCACCAATTGCAGTTAGTGACTGAGCCAGACTCCTGATAATTGGTACTGCACTGTTTAATAGCAGTAAAACATTCAAATCTCACCTCTCTCACCTCCTTTACATCTTTGTTTAAATGTTAATTTCTCATTTAGGGGAACCCTGACAGTTTCATTTAAAATAACACTTCCTTCTCCAACCATTCACCCTGTTCTGTGGCTCTTCACCACATTTACTCCTTCCTTTTCTTCTTCTTCTTTTTTTTTTTTTTTTTAATTATACTTTAAGTTCTGGAATACATGTGTAGAATGTGCAGTTTTGTTACATACATTATACAATTTCTACATACAGTATACAATTTCTAGTATGTTACACAATTTCTAGTATGTTACACAATTAACTTATTTGTTGTGTTTCTAACTTACCCCTTGATCCAGAATGGAAGCTAGAGTAGAAATATTTTTGTCAATTTTCTTTTCTTTTCTTTTCTTTTCTTTTCTTTTCTTTTTTTTTTTTTTTTTTTTTTTTTGAGACAGAGTCTAGCTCTGTCACACAGGCTGGGGTGCAGTGGCCAATCTCAGCTCACTGCAGCCTCCACCTCCCTAGTTCAAGAAGTTCTCCTGGCTCAGCCTCAGCCTCCTGAGTAACTGGGATTACAGGCGCTCGCCACCATGCTCAGCTAATTTTTGTGTTTTTAGTAGAGATGGGGTTTTGTCATGTTTTGCCAGACGGGTCTTGAACTCCTGACCTCAGGCGATCTGCCTGCCTCGGCCTCCCAAAGTGTTGGTATTACAGGTGTGAGCCACTGCACTCAGCCGTTTTTGTCAGCTTTCTTCACACATATACAGTCCAGATGTTTTCAAGGGTGACTGGCACTAAGTGGATATTTAAAAATTGTATTTATTGAATTAATTAAAAGGTACAGCTATTTGGAAGCATAAGAAAATGAAACAACACTTTTATAGTCACAGAATTTAGTTGAGTTGTAGAAACTATTAAACTGTAGCTTTTTCACTTTTCATCATTATAAAATTCCTGAAGCTAATCAATGAGCAAAACATTAGTAATACTGCTACTTCATGTAACTTATGTAGCACACTGAGCTATTTGGCAAAAAGTGACTCTAAAACATAATATATGTTAACATATGTAAAGTGGATAGTGACTGATTTTCAAAACATTATTCATACATGTGTGACTTTAATTAGGAAGCTATAATAGATACACTATGAATTTTCATGAAGAAAAAAACCAGCATCTGGACTTGAGATTCTACACAAAGAAAAAGCTGGGTTTCTTCCTTCTTTTCCAGAGTATATAGAACCTACATTTCCTTCAGTTAGAATTTTCTCAGAAATAGCAAAATAAAACTCTAGTAAAATCAATAAGCTTTCACCGCCAGTTTTAACAATGGTAATTCAAAGCTTATAAAAAAGGACCATGATTCCACATTTTTAATTTCCTCACAGAACTATAACCTGAAAATATTTTATATACATTACTATTTTGTACTTGTAGTTTTTAAAGATACTAACTTGTTAGAAGTATATTTATCTGAAGCTGTTCATCTTTCTTGCTGTTTCTTTTAAATTTTTTTCAGCTGTAAACCTTCTGAGATTTGAGTTTTTTAATACTGTCAAAAAATACTTCAAGAAACATTATTCTCCTAAATTTATAGAAAATATTTCAAGAGATCATATTAGATAATTTTGTATTAGATATTCATAAAGAATTTTCTTTCATAAAATAAACAGATTTTGCCATATTATAAGTGCATATAAAAGCAGTAACTGTTTTAATTTACCAACATTTCTTTTGGCTGCTAGAACACTTATATCTGACATAATAAAATAATTACTAAGTGTCTTGTAATTTTTCTTTAATGTATCATCTCTCTCAAAACTTTGAAATTACCTGGAAGACAATAAACTGCTGAAATAATTTTTCTCCCCTTGTTCTATTATTAAACATAAAGTAAGCATTCAAAAATATTTGTTTGATTCGACAATTGGAAATTAATTTGAATACTACCCACTCAATGCAAATAGCTATACATATTCAAAAATTGTGTGTCATATCATCCTTTAAGCCAGGTAAATAAGTAATTATTCAAAGAAATTAAAAGCTATATTTTCCTTTATTGTTAAATATTAAATAATTCAATCTTGCTTCCTTGCAAAATTACTAAATGAATATATATTGCTTTGATCATTCAAAGTTATGTATATATACACATATACACACATACATGGCTATTCAGCTATTTGCTATGCACAGTGTTAGATCCATTGCATGTGTTTTCTTTCTTTCCTCCCAACATCCTTAAAAGCATAATTGTCTTCACATTACAGATGAGAGAACTGAAGATTAGAGAAGCACAATTAATCGTCTAAGGTTTTACTGTGAGTAACAATCAAGGTTGAGATTTAAATGCAAATATTTAGAATGTAAATTTAATTATATTTCCAAAATATTACAGTTAATTCTTCACAGGCATATTCTATCTTCAAACAAAAGGGTATTACTCGTATATATTAAGTACATATACATACTGAAGCATATTCTAAGAGATAGAGCAGCCTGTAAACACAGATAGTCAACTGTAAATGGATATACAGTAAGGCATACACAGGTACAGGACTGGCTTTCTTGACTTGACATTGTGTATATGCACCAAGGAAAAGAGAGCTGCATTTCAGCCCTTTTCAATGTGGCTCTTATTTGAGTTAGAAAAATAGTGATTATTTTTTGTGACAGGAAGGATCAGATAATCTTAATCCATCATCTCCTTTGCATTTACTCTGAATCATTTTCCTATCTTGACCTACAAATTAGTAATGGTTTTTATTGCTTAACAATGCAAATAAGTATCTCATCATCCAAGTTTAACTCTATACTATTTAACTTAATCAATATTTGCCATTTGTTAGGCATATTGTAGATATTCAGATATTTACTGAGTTTAGACTGTATGATGGATTTTCTCTGAAACTAAGACCACTGGGTCAGTTAAAGTATTCCATCCAAACCCCACTGTGAATTATATTGCTGATTTTAAATGAGTTTCTACCCAGGCTGTTCAGGCACATGTTTCTTTCAGATCTTTGGCATCTCTGATTTTATTGTACCTTCAGGAATTAGGAAAATCAAGCTGAGTCCTTTAGTTTTATGTTTCCTCTCTATAAGTAGCCTCTACAATAAATACCAAAGCTTAAAGATTGATAAATCCCTCCATATACAACAAGATTTGTGACAGAAAACTGCAGTATTTTTTGCTAATTACTACAAATGACAATTGAAAATAGCCACTTCTGGCTTTGCTCTTTTCATGACTATAAAAGCCACTAGCATAGGCATGCATCTTTTTGGTTAGCTTCATAATCTTTGATTTGTCTTCTTCAATTCTGAGAAAATAAGCACCGAGGGGGGTCTGGTTTACATTACTGGGACAAGAAAATGGCTCTAATCTGCAATCTTCTATTTTGTTTCTATTGTTCAAAAACCAATTTCAATTTTAACTTGCCTGTTGTCCCTTTTCTCTTGGTACAAAGCTGTTTTGATTACAGGAGGGTGGAGGTGGTGGGAGTGAGGTGATGTCAGTGGTGATGGTGGTGGTGTTGTGTGTATGCCTGTGTGTGTGTTTGTGTGTGTGTGTGTGTGTATAAAGGAGCTGGGCTGGTAGAGGAATGGGAGGCAGAATACATAAGCTGTATTTGTTAATCTGCTTATAAACCTAACAGATTTTTCAGCTGAAATTTGGCCAATGTTAATTGTACACACTGAATTCATGCTGGGAAAATCTCTTTGGAAAAAAAAAAAAAAGACAGAGAGTACAGCCGGCCTGTTATGTAAGATGTTTATTTTCATCCAATCCAATTCACCATAGGCAGTACAGAAAATAGGCCAGTGCTTCTGACCGGTGACATCACCTCATCATCAGGAGAAAGCGGGAATGGCTGATCACCATATTGTTAGTAAAGAGGATAATTTCCTTTCACAATTGTTTTTCTTTTAGAAACCTTTATTTCTGGAGATAGTGATCTCATCTCCGTGGGATGTTTATTTCTTCAGATTCTGTAATAACAGTGAAGCTACCTGGATTTCAGCTCTTGTACAATGCACATAAACACTTATTTTGGTACTTTTTCTCTAGGTCTCCAAACTTTAAAAGATTGGTTCATTTTAGCAGAACATTGACCATCCTAAGAAAATTGTGACCGGAAGAGGAATAATTATTCTGATATTTAACCTTATGAAGTGTTTTATGTAGCGTTTGGTCATTTACTTTGCAGAATGCCCCCTTTTCTTAGGCTGTGTCACACTATATTTGGGTACATGGGCATTGTGTTTATTTTATGAACGCTAAGAATGAAATGCACAGTTTTTAGAAACTGTTTTAAGCAGGTCATTATCTGTGCTATAATATAGACATTTTTGCAATGTGTAAGTAGTAAAGTGGGTGAAATTTTGTAGGTGTGTGCATGTAGCTTTTTTTCTAATTCAAAATTAATAGAAAACTAAAAATAGGGTCTTTATTATAGAAGTTAATTCAGCTACTTAGAAAATATACCACAATAAAATTAACCAGTCTATGCTTTGCTTATGACAGATTTGGTTAAATGACTTCTTTCCGTTAAGGGACAATTTTCAGGATTACTCAAATTCACCCAGTTTTTAAAATAATTTACCTATTCTTGTTTCATTCTCCCTCTAGAGGACATCAGTGAGTATTACAATTCAAACATTAAATATGCCCGTAGGTCTAATTTAAATACAGCACGATCCTGAGAACAGTTCCTTGACTTCATTTGTATTCAACTTAACTCGGTTCTAGAAGCCATTATCTTAAGTAGCTCCAAGTTTGCAGCACTTTTTTCCTTTAAGCCAATGTATCAGTATCTTAAGGTCATTTTTGTTTTGTTTTGTTTTGTTTTGTTTTGTTTTTTTAAACAGCAAAATCAAAATCTTAACCCTGGTAAAGAACAGTACTGAAAAAGTTAGAGTTTCAGTTTCTAATACAATGAGTGGTGTGTATTTGTGACTCTAAAAGTCTGCTTGCATGTTCTGGGATATTCACATTACCTCTGCTAGGCAGCCTTTGAGGACACTGGAGGCCATTTCATGTTGTGTAAATTAAGTATCACAATAAAAAGTGGTCCAGTAACCTGCAGATACGACAGTCAAATATTAGAATTGGTACAAACATATTCATAGACATTCACCTGAAGTTGAGCATAGGAAAGGGCTCCTTATCCTGCTTTCAAGAGACATGGTTTGATTTGCAAAAGCTGCCTAATCATTCAGAGCCTATTTTCTCTATCAGTAAATAAGAATAATTATATCACCTTCTAGTAGTATGAAGACCAAATAAAATCTAGAAAATGCCTAATATGTGACTGACTTGGAGTAAATTATTTTCTTTTCCATTGTTATAAAAATTCTCTAGTTGGAGTTAAGAAGTGAAAATATAAACATTAGCAAAACCTTTCAGGAGATTCCCCTCATTTCTTGATTTATTTTCTTATATGTTCTGTATTTCCAATTTCAGAGTCATGGCATGATTTTATCTTCAAAATGTTGTTACAGGACTGTTGTAGAAATGCCAGTTGTAGGTGGACAGTCTGGAAAAAGAAATTCGTGATTCTGTTCTCAGGGCGGGACTGTGGGGCTTTATATCTTTTTGGTGGGAAATAGAAAGGGAGAAATAGGTAGTTCTTTACATTTTGACTTGGAAAGAAGTTCAGCACATAAAGTTTAAAAAAGAAAGATGTTATAGAATATAATAATATATTTCCATTTGTATTTTAAAAGCCTAAAACTTATTTATGCAACTATTTGCAAGAAGTTGGGATTAGGCAGAAGTCTGGAAAACTTTTCTTTCTCTGTACAGTTTACATAAAATATTTTCATAAAGAATATACATGGTAAAATTTCTTAAGGTGAAAACTATATCGTTCATTTCTGAACTCCAGTACCTTAATTTCCCTCTCAAAGACACTCACAGTTTATAGTTCATCACTTTTGTAAGATTTTGCCAAGCAATATGTACATATATATATATTATATATATATTCATAGTCTATATGTTCTATATGTGTTCTATAGTCTATATGTGTTCTATAGTCTTCGTGAACACTGAATTAGTCACTACTGTACCATTGCTCCTATGAGAAATACAGAGGTAGGTTTCTGAAAGCCTTTGGTCACAACAGTGTCATCATCTGATCCGTACGTAATCTTGTTGTGTGTGTTTTTGTATTTGAAGGCATCTTATTTATGATTCATTAACATTAAACTCACAGTCACTATAGCTCATACCCAAAGTTTATCACACATTTTTCACGATAAGGCACATCACAGCCTTCTTGTGCTTAGGAACAGTAGACAGCACTTCAGCACTATGGTTGGGGGAAATTTTAAACAGTAAAATCACAAGTAAAAACGCCCCAAAATTAGAAAAATTTGGCACTAAATAGACCATGAAAAGGACACTTGTTTATACTATGGAAGCCGAAATAAGAAGGCAGAGCATTGCCTTCTTTAACCTAGAAAGTTCTGCAAGTATTGATTTTGGAGTTATTGATACAAATATATTTTAGCAAGTAGAAGAACCCATGAATAATGAGGACCAACTGTATATATATGTAGGTATTTATGTGTATGTGTGTATGCATGTATATATTCTTTTAATCATGCGCTAGCAATATATTACATGCACTGCTCTGACAGTTGCTTTACAGTATTGCTCAGCAGACTCTGAAGTCAGACTGTAGGATCAAAACCTGTCATTATCCTTTCCTAGCTGTGTTACCTTGGTCAGGTTACCAAACTTTCCTGTGCTTCTCTTTAGTCTTCTATAATATGGGACTTATAAGGGTATTTACTTGATGGAGTTGTCTTGAGGATCAAATTAGTTGCTACACAAAAAGCATTTAGAATATATCTGATACATCATAAACACTATGTATTTGCTGCATCATCATTTAAGATATTTGGAGAATATTCCTTTTTGGCCTATATAGCATGTTCTCACTCTTTCTGAAAACAACATTGTGTTACATCATATGGATACATCATACTTTTTAAGCCTGGTGCCCACAGAGTGCATTTAGGGAGTTTTGTATCTTTTGCTTCAATCATCTAACACATTTCATGTACACATGTGGAAATCTACCTGTAGGCAAAGGGGTTGTGCAGTTTTAATTTTATATTACCACATTTCCCACAGATTTATTATAATAATCATGTATAATTTTAAAAACTATTTACTTTCAATACAAAGAGAGAAAAGAATGACTCTTTTGCTCAAATGCAGATTTTTTTTGCAATAAATTGAATAAATAATCACACTTACCATGTAAATGATTACAGTGACATTTAATGCCACCCATTTTTTAGATTTATTAAACACCAAAATGTTTGCAAATATTTTGCAGACTTTATATAAATTATCTCTAAGCTTGCCAGTCCAGAGTATTCTATCAGTCCAGTAAGAATACATCATCTCAGTTAAGTAGGAGTAAACCTATCATTTCCTCTACTTGATACTTCTCTTTATGTTAGCAACTGCCCAATAATTTCACTTATTACATTGTGTAAAAAATGAAACAGAAAGCAAAATAACTGATGTACCCTGTACTTTAAAGGCACTAGTATTAGCTGTAGAAACTTGAGAAAATATACCAAATCTTGCTCAAAAAGGATTATTTTTAACACAAAGAGCCATTAATAACTTCCACAAAATAACTCTAACATTAAGTACATTAAGTAGTCTTCCGGTTTCTTCAATATTTCCACCTTGCTGACGTTTGCCTGCCTTCCAAATCACTGAAGGAACGGCATGATTGAGTTTTTGCTTCCTTTCACAACTTCTTCAGAGCAGATTACGTTTCACTTCTTTTATTTCCTTAATTGTTTCTTTTGGAACATTCATTAATCTCTTTACAGGCAATCACAAAGGTATCAGGAATTCTGATTATGCGCTGTGGTAACAATAACCACAAAGGACTGAACTGAGGTACATTTTCAACAAGGGGAGGATGTCTTTGGAAGCTCTCTATGGGATTGAAAAAAGGTTCTAGAAAATAGCGTGAGTCACTCTTATTAAAGGAGTCAGGGAGGAGAACAGCTGTGCAAAATTAGTACCAGTGTCTTCCTATCTTTCATTTTAAACTTTTCAAAAGATTTTTTCTGGTCACTTCCTCCTGAGAAGGGCAACCTAATCAGACATAATCTTTGCTTTTAGAGGTTACCATGGTGACTGGCCAGGACAGACTGTCTTCTCTCGGCATCATAAACACACATTTTCTATGGTGCTAAATAAGCCTGTATACCATCAGAGTCTTTCTTTGAGTGATAAAACAAATAGGGAACATTGAAATGGTTCACAGCAATCAGAAATGATATTTTCCCATATTGATTTTTTTTCTTTCTTTTTGCCCTTTCTCTATCTGTGCCATGTCTCTTTGAAGTATACATCAAGGCACAATACTTATTGCAGGAAGCAAAATCAAGTGAATCTTTTTTTTTTTTTTTTTTTTCATGTGGACCAAGATAGTCAAAGATTTTCCTTACCACTTATGTTCTGCCAAGTGAAAGACAATTTCACTCACCAAGGTTGACAGACAACAGAGACTCATACACAATCAGAAGACAGTACTATGACTGAGTATAAGAGCAATCACTAATTTGTGAGAAGTGGGGCAGACAGAACAGTGCATACTAATTTTTTAGCTTCTTGAACAGACTTTATTTTTTAGAGCACTTTTAGTTTCATAGCAAAATTGAGTAGAAAGTACAGAGTTCCCTTATACCCCATTCACCTAGCCTCCCAAACCATCAACATCCCCCACCAGAGTATTACATTTGTTACAAATTGGTGAGCCTGCATTAATACATCATTATCACCCAAAGTCCATAGTCTACATTAGGGTTCAAGCTTGGTGCACATTTTATGGGTTTGGACAAATGTATAATGATGTTTCTATCCTTATAGTGTTATATAGAATAGTCTCACAGCCCTAAATATTGTATTCTGTGTATTCATTCCACTCTCCCACCCTAACCTGTGGCAAGCACTGATTTTTTTTTTTATTTTTTTATTTTACTGTCTCCATAGTTTTGTCTTTCCAGAATATCGTAGAGTTGGAATCATACAATATGTAGCCTTTTCAGATTGGCTTCTTTCACTTTGTAATATACATTTAAGGTTTTTGTATTTTTAAAGGAAATCTCGTGTTCCTTTTCTGTCATGTGACCATTTCACTTTCCAAAGGCTTTTGACCAAAGTGTAGTTAGCAGAAAATGCCAAGCACCAACTTCTTCAAAATTTGAAATCAATTTTTCAGGTGGAGGAAAAAAAGAGCTAATGGAAACACACACAAAAAAAATACAGAGAGGAACAAACCCATACTACCGCAACCACCAGAAGACAAGATGGCAAGGGAAAGACGGACCTAGATTCTGAACTGCATAAGCTTTAGAAAAGCAGATAATGACTGATGGATGGGGTGAGATGGGAGCAAGGGGGACCTCTAACAGTAAGTGAAGACGTATGAGAAGAATCCTTTAGCAAAAAACTACCTTTTAGCTCTGGACTCTCCAAAGCACAGAAATGCTGTTATGCAGGAGTTGAAGAACCAGAATAATCCTCTGCACCCCAACTCCAAATTACACAGAGAGCAAAAGAAATGCCCAGAGAGTTGTTAATATTCTCTTTGCTGGTAGACTATGATTCAATGCTGGTTGGAAGTATTCTTCAATTATCTGATTTAAATTAATTGCCTTCTCAGTACAGTCAGAGCTTTTTGTTTATGACTCTTGTGAGCTGATTAATCATTTCAGGTTTTGCATTACTGTTATTTATGTTCTAGTCTTTCTTCTTCACTAGACTGCAAATTCCTCTAGGACAAGCATCTTATTTTCCTTCAACTTTGTGTTATGCAAAGTACATTACAAACAGGAAAAGTTCAGTAAGCATTGGTTAAATCAAACTGAGCTTGAGTTGGTAGGTGTATGATAGGAGTCCTTCTCCCAACAAAAGGACATTTATGGATGCCAAAGTTCTTTACCAATTTTATTATAGTCCAGTAAAACGATGACTATGATAGATAAAAACATGGTAAGCAAACATTTTGAGATATACTCATTTTCTTACCCCCTAACCCCCCATGAGTCTTTCTGAGTTTTGGTTTAAAAAAAATATATATCTGAACACTTGGAAGAAGGAATTTGAAAGAATAGATGGGTTATTTTGCAATAAACTAGTACACAAAACAACACCCCCAACACACACACACACACACACACAGCAAATATCCTTATAAAGAGAACTCTGGGTTGGGGTGGGTGGGGGAGAAATGAGAAATGAAATAGAGTGGTCTATGTGTCCCAAATGCAGAGGAAAAACTGTACATTGCAAGATAACAAAGCCCAAGGAAAAATTGGCCATGAGGCCCATAAGGCAGGTAGCTCCCTGTATGCAATACGGAAAAGGATTTTTATGCCTGAATAGTAGCTCAGAATAGCAGAGAATCTCTGAATCTGAAGGAAACCAAGCAGATGGAGATAATGGATGTTCCAGAGAAGATCAGCATGCCCAACTGACTAGATAGCAGATTGCTTCCCCTTCCCCTACTTGTATTCCCCAACCACATTGCCTTGAGAAAGATTCTGGAAGGGAAGCTGGAGTTGAACCACAGGAAAGAAATCCTCAAAGTTTATGAGATCAAAGTTTCCATCAGTGGTGGCATAGGGGCTCTGTGTAAGAAATTAAGTTGAATTACAGAAAATAAACCAAGTTTCATTACTTCAACAATTATATTTGTGAACTGAAATTCATACTTATTTCAGAATTTAGGGGCAGAAATAAGCTCCCACTCTTTAATCTCAATACCTCTAAAATAGAAGAGGGGCAGAGGTAGTTGGGCCAACAGCTTACTGTGAAATAAAGAGAAATAATTTGGCAAAATGTCCTTATTGTCCCATTTCTCCTGCTGAAACTTTCAAGTCAATAGAATTTAGGTTATCAGTGTCAAAATATGTTCCCATTTGGAATGAGGTAAAATTGTGTAAGATAAATAAAAATGAATTCTGGATACTCCAATCTGCACATCCATATTTACTTGTGAGAGTTGGTATTTTACAGAAGACAGTTTCTACTTCAATGCAAGTGTTGAGGCCATTATCATAAAAGCCTGAAGTTCAAAGGGACAGTCATGAAATTGTTTTCTGAGCAACTGCTGCATCATTCCTTCCATGACTAGACATCAGGATAAGAATATAAGCACCACCATTTGGCTATGATTTTCTTTCTTGGTACCTTTTCCTAAAGACTCGAGAGACTCATACAATAAATAAAGAAATTACAAATCCTCTACGTTGTCTTCAAGCACCTCAGCTCAAGCTAACCTCACATTTACTTTCCTCCTGTCTCTTACTTAATAGAGAAAGAGTATGATGAACAATCATGATCCTAACACACACAAATGTGCATATACACACAATATTACATATAATATAGACATATTCATATGAATTTATATCCATATATATGTAATCAGAGGAAGGAATACCCCTTCTCCTGTAACAACCCTCCTCCCACGCTTTCTCTGAGCTCCTTCACTTTAACACACATGCTTTTTCATGGCAAATGAAGCCATCCTTTATCTCCTTCCCTGGCAGATTTTCCGACCCAGCCATCTTTTTTTACCGTGTGCTGCAATTGTGGTGAGGAATTTCCGTTCCCTAATCATACCGTGTGGTTTCACCTTTTTCTATGCAGCTCACTTTACCTGCAGTTCTTTACATCTACTCCATAACAGCTCTGATGAACAACTACAACTCAGAAAGGCGAATTAAAGCATCTCCTCTATGCATCCCTTACACTCTACTTCCCCCCACCTGCCAGGTAGAATGGTCCACTTTCCCTTTGTGTCCCACTGCACCATACACATCATTCATTTATTCATTCATCAAACACTTATTAAACAATGTTTGCTGTGTGCCAGATGCTGTGTGAGGTGCTTTCATACTGAGGAAGTAGGTTTATGCTCTCCACAGCCATGCATGCTAGTTGCAGCTGTAGTTTAGGTGTGTTCTCACTCAATTACATTGAGGATCATTGAAGACTGATACTGTGTCTTATTCATTGTTGTGTCCCAAGCACCACATATAGGGCCTGAGACCTGGTAGTTGTTAAATAAGTACGCTGAATTCAAAATTTCCTCTTGTCATAAATGATAAAGTAGAATCCCTTAAAAATTTATTTTAAAATATTTAAATTTTAAAATTTAATGTATGTATATTTGTTTTCAAGCAATACAGAGGTGAAGAACTTGATTTCCTCACCAACTTTAATCTCTCTGAAGAAACCAATGTTAACACGATAGTTCCATTCTTTTCTCTATCTCTCACACAAGGCTATGCAAACATTTAGAGGGTTTTTATTGGCACATTTTATTAAAATATAGCATACATTTTCATGAGGAATATCTGTCTGTGGCTTTCTTATAATGTCTGTGGAAAAATTTTTAATTACATATTTAATCTGCAATAGGAAGAAGCCTAAAAACACAATACTCAATTCAGAAGAGGAGATATGTATGTGTATGTACACGTATACATAGATTCAGAAATATGTGTACATATATATGTTTTTGTATATTTGTCTATATCTATATCTCTAGATATGGGTATCTAAATTTCTTCTAGATCTACATTTAGAAATTAAGTTGAATTATAGAAAGTAAACCAAATTTTATTACTTCAAAAATTATATTTGTAGAATGAAATTCATACTTATTTCATAATTTAGGGGCAGGAATAAGCTCCCACTTTTGAATCTTAATACTTCTAAAATAGAAGAGGGGCAGAGGTAGTTGAGTCAATAGCTTACTGTGAAATAAAAAGAGACAAATCTAGTGCATTAGTCAGGGTTCTCTAGAGGGACAGAACTATTGAAATACACACACACACACACATACATAAAGGAGAGTTTATTAAGTATTAACTCACATGATCACAAGGCCCCACAATAGACTGTCTGCAGGCTGAGGAGCAAGGAGAGATAGAACTCTCCAAAACTGAAGAACTTGGAGTCTGATATTCGAGGGCAGGAGACATCCAGCACGGGAGAAAGATGTAGGCTGTAGGCTGGGAGGCTAGGCCAGTCTAGTCTTTTCATTTTTTCTGCCTGCTTTATATTCTAGCTGTGCTGGCGGCTGATTAGATGGTGCCCACCCAGATAAAGAGTGGGTCTGCCTTTCCCAGACCATTGACTCAAATGTTAATCTCTAGGGCAACACCCTCACAGACATACCCTGGATCACTATTTTGTATCCTTCAATCCAATCAAGTTGACACCCAGTATTAATCATCACATCTAGATCTCTAAATTTGTATTTAGATCTAGAGCTATAGATAATTACTACAGGGAAAATACTTTTTTTTTTTTTAATGATAGTTTAGGAAAATAATAGTTACTTATTGAGAGCTATTGCTTAATAGAGTTCTAAACATTTAATGTGTAGTGTCTCTTATAAGTCACATAAATTATGAGATTATTCCCATTTTACAGATGAGGAAACTGAAGCAAAAAGTTAGTAACACGCTCACAGCTGTATGACTTTGTAAATGACGAAGATGGAGTGTAAGCCCAGGTAGTCTGAGTCTGACCTCACAGCAGAATTTAAAACAATGGCCATCTGCTCTCAATAACATTCTAAAATAGTAGATTATAAAAGATAAAAATGAGATAACACA
Organism: Rhinopithecus bieti; assembly: GCF_001698545.2. Taxonomy (NCBI): domain Eukaryota; kingdom Metazoa; phylum Chordata; class Mammalia; order Primates; family Cercopithecidae; genus Rhinopithecus; species Rhinopithecus bieti. Next base: position 2,922,082 of record NW_016804447.1, on the reverse strand, counting down.
AAAGGGGTCAGCTGAAAAGGGAGCTGAAAAATTGGCAGATGCTAATAGAAAACTTGACATTTTTGAGGTAGGGAAATGTTATAAGAACCTTTCAAAGCAGTAGGATTAAAATCAGCATTAGAAACAATAAACAACAGAATCAGATTCTCAAAAATACCAAATCAGTGATGTATCAGAGACAAAAAACTTAAAAGGAGGAAAAGCTTTCTATAATTTTTTTAAAGATGAAAACATAAGAGAGAATTTTTTAGCTATGATGGGTGGAGAATGGAGAATGCAGACACAGCAGAAAAATACGTGGCCTTCATCTCCTGACCAGCTGAACTGAATTTATATAACCAATGCTTAGCTCCATCCCAGTGTAATTTCAATTCTCTGGTCTAAATTTTTGAGATCCCCTGAGTAGTTTTGCAAAAGAATTTATTGGAAAATATTTATTTTGGGGTACAAAATACAGGTTATGGTAGAGTCTAAAATGAGAACTTAAAACATATATAACATGTATTGTATATTTGCAGAAGAGTCATTTGTTTTAGATAAAGATTTCTAGATATGACATATGTACCAGACACTGTCCTAAAAGCTTTAAATGCATTATCTCATTAAAAATTCACAAAACTGGCCAGGCACAGTGGCTCATGCCTGTAATCCCAGCACTTTGGGAGGAGAAGGCAGGTGGATCATGAAATCAGCAGATTGAGACCACCCTGGCTAACACGGTGAAACCCTGTCTCTACTAAAAATACAAAAATTAGCTGGGTGTGGTGGCACATGCCTGTAGTCCCAGCAACTCGGGAGGCTGAGACAGGAGAATCGCTTGAACCCGGGAGGTAGAGGTTGCAGTGAGCCGAGATCACGCCACTGCACTGAAGCCTGGGTGACAAAGTGAGACTCTGTCTCAAAAAAAAAAGAAAAAGCTTCACAAAACTACCCTCCATTTATGGATGGAAGTACTGAGAATAGAAAGGGTGAGTACAATTAGTAAACAGTAAAGAATCAAAATAATCCCTTGGATGGTAGACTGAGAAATCAAAGGTATCAGGTAGATTCTGAAGTCTGCCTAAATTTTATACACTAGATTAAGATCAATGTTCTAATTATGTCTCCATTTGGCAAACAGTAACAATACTTAGTATAGACAGAGTCTTATGGCTTTCATAACACTTTCACAACTTTTGTCTAATTTTATACTCATACCCTTCAGGGGAAAAGCTATTGCTATTACTATTTTATAAATAAGGAAACTGAGGCTCACAGAAGTTTACATGACCTTCCTAAGGTTCAATATCTAGTGAAGGGTGAGAGCGATCAAGCCCAGGTCTCCTGATAGCTAAAATATCATGCTATGCTTTATGTAACCAGCGTCTTTTGTAATGATTCACTAAGAGTTTTCCCAGTAGCTTAAAAAAAATTAGCACATTATGTTAGAAGGGATTTTTGAACCTATACCAGAAGAGTGATGAGTCAATGATGATCTGATTGATACAACTGCATTGCCACAATGCCAGTTAATTCTACAGCAAAAAAAACAGCTTTAAGAATTCAATCTTGAGACCATTGTCATGAGATCCAACTTCAGAAACCCTGAGAGTAGTACTTTCTTTGAACTCACTTCATCTGAACCAGCTGGGGAGAATTCAGTTTCCACCGTGATCCATATTGGCATAAGTCACCTAAAATTTACCAACATTATGTCCAATGGTCAGTGGGAGATACTGCTTTTTAATATTTAGTCAAGGGGATTATTTATAAGCTTCAAGGTGGGAAGGAAGGAAGGAAGGTGGGAGGGAGGGAAGGGAAGTGGGAAGGAAGAAGCAGGGCAAGAGGGATGATAAGAAGGAAGGAAGAAGGGAAAGAGGAAGGAAGAAAGACAGGAGAGAAGTGAAGGAGGGGAGGAGGGATAAAAAGAGGGAGGAAAAGAGAAAGGGAGGGAAAGAAGGTGGGGAAAGAAGAGTGGCAAAAAACGAAAGAACCCAATTTCCTACTCCAGCGTGATCACTGTGGAACTGGAGGCTTGAAAGCATTTCTTCATGCCCTTTCTCTAGAGGGAAAATCGTACACACAGGGAGACTTTAAATAGAAGCAGCTGATTGATTGTTCCCTTTAGTCAGTCCCTGTGAGAACTCCTCTCTTATTCTAAAAGAACTCTTTTATTTTGCAGCTCAAAATTATTTTTTTGTCAATTTTATTTGCAAATTTGAAATGTTAGGATTGTTTTCCAGTAAACTGTTTTATACACATAGTAACGCACTCTGGTGTGTGTGCTGGCCAGTCAACATTTGCACACCTTCAGTCTACTGAGACTCTCATCTGTTCTTCAGTCCTTGATTCGCTTCAAGCCTGCTTTGTGTTGGCCGCTGAATACACAAAGTTGTATGTTATTAATTTCACGGCTTATTTTGAAACTTGTCCCTGAGACCATCTCTTCAACAGCCCTTCAGCCTGAGATACAAAGCTTTCAGTCTCTAAAATTTTCTATCACAATAATTTATATTATCATAATTTTTTCACTTTCCTCCCAGAATAATACCATCTATTTTGAGTTTTTATTTGACTTGCATAGCCGAAGAATTCTGGACCAAAGTAACTAAATGAAGCAAATGAGACAGTTATTGATGGCAATATGTTATTGAGTGAACGGGAGCATTTTAGAGGTAAGGTGTTTTGTTTTGTTTTTTTCCCAAAAGTAACACATTGCCATCTGTTCCCATTTCACACAAATCAGTACTGAGGGAACAAGATAAAAGAGAAAACTGGGTCAACATTTACATTTCAAGTCAGGTTAGATTTTGCTTTGTCAGTTTTTTTAGCCTGGAAATCTAGAGGTTAAAAGATGGTTCAGACATGTGATAAGCAAGACAGAAAATGGATTTCTTTGGGTAGCCCCAAGAAACTGTGAGACCAAAATAGAGGCAAGGAAAATTAAAGGAAAAAAGTAATATTTTGTGTGATCTAAGTCTTTCCTTAAATTTATGAGACCAAAAGGATGAAAAAGCTAACTTTAACTTGTCATTGTTAGATCTCTGTGTTCAAACGGCTTTTATTTTTGAACTGTTCTTGGCCCAAACATGTGCCTCTAGGTTGCATAGTAGCCTGTAGGGTTTTCCCTGTGACTGAAGGTGTAGAAATATCTAGTACTTAAAAGGAGAAATCTCAAAGAACATAACAATGCCGAAAATAAAATATACTATCTTTACATTCCCTTCCTGTATCAAAGACTGACGTTTGATAAAAATCATAGAGTGACTGAATCGTGGACTTTGTGGTCAAGAGAGACCAAGGAAACTAGAAAATCACTTTAATCCTACACGAATATCTTGGAAGACTCTGAACCAGAACAAATTCTTCCTGCTGACTCAGCTCTGTGTGTGGGGGTGTGTGTGGGTGTGACTGTGCGTGTGTGAGTGTGTGTGTGTGGATGCTTTGGAAATGACATTATGATAGAATTTCTTTTGTTGTTGTTGCTTATTCTTAGTCAGGTTTAATGCACATCTCAGTATTATAAAACATCCCTTTTCTTCATTCTGTAAATTTTATTTTACATGTTAAAATTATTTGGTCTGATAATCTTCGTTTCATTTTATTTTTAGAAATTTCTTCTTCATGGTCCAAACCTATTTAAATGTTTTGCTTAGCACTCTCCTGATGACATTTGGTGCAGATTTTGGCAAACCAACAATATAAAATTTATTGTCAGCTTTATATCATTCACTTCCCTGCTAAAATTCTTCTTTGTCTTTTCATTGCCCTTCACGTAAAATATTAATTTGTTACCTTAATATGAAAGCTCTACGTTGTCAGCCTCTTAAAATTATCTCCGTCTTAGAATTTTCTTCCTAATTTTAACAAAGCATGTATTCTTCAGTTGTTGGGTGTTGTGTTCTAAAAGTGTCAGTTAGGTTGATTGTTTAATAGGGCTGTATCTTTACTGGTATTTTGACCCATTTCTTCTACAAATTACTGACAAAGGGTTATTAAAATCTTCAACTATGACTTTTTTTTTCTGTTTGATTTTCTACCTGTTTTAAAGTTTTCTTTATTAGATGCTTGCATATTTAAGGTTTTTGCAGCTTCTTGAAAAATTTACAATTTTATTATGAAATATCTCCTTTTGTCTCTAGTAATAATATTTTTTGGTCATAAAGTCTACTTTGTGTGATGTTAATGTAGCTGTATCAGCTTTCTTTTGCTTAGTATTACATCATTTTAACTTCAACCTATTTGTATCTTCCATTTAAAATTTGTTTCTGGAAAGTGGCATAAATTTGGTCTAGTTCTGTAATCCATTTTGGATTAAAAAAGTGAATATTTAATCCAATTATATTTTTAAATGCTTCATTTATTTTCACTGTTGTATTTTGAAATATTTTTAAATCTACATAAAAGTTACAACAATCATACAGAGAGTTCACATACAACCTATACCCTGATACTCTTATGCTAACTTAAACAACCACTGTATGATTATCAAAACCAGAAAATTGGTAGAATACTAAATAAATTTAATAAACCATAAGCCTTACTTGAATTTCACCAGTTTTCTGCCTAATGTTTCTTTCACCCTTTCAGAATCAAATTTAAGATCTCATAATGCATTTAATTATTGTGCCTCCTTTGTCTCTTTCAATCACTAATAGTTTGTAAATGTTTTCTTATCTTTCATGGCCTTGACACTTTTGATGAGCTCTAATAAGTCATTTTGTTGAATATTTGGATTTGTCTCCCTGGATTTGTCTGATATTTTGTTGTGATCATATGGAGATTATGCATTTTTTGGCAAGGATACCACAGAAGTGTCGTCTTTTTGTCAGTACACTATACCAGGGAGCACAATATTTTGATGTGCCTCATTGCTAGTGTGTTAACCTTGATTATCTGGTATAGGTGTTATCTGCTGAGTTTCACCAGTATAAAGTTACTATATTTCTCTTTATAATTGATAAATATCTTTGGAAAGCTACTTTGAGATTATGCCAACATACTGTTTCTCCTCAAAATTTTGCCCTTTGATATTGACATCCATTGGTGGTAGCATATTTTGAACTTGTAAATATTGCATTGACACATGTATTGGGAAGGACGTGGACCTGCTCATTTTGAGTGAGGCCAGGGAAGAAAGACCACTTTAACAGCTATGAGGAGCTATGCCACATGAGGCATATAACCTGGCAGTGCCATGGTTAGCGGCATCTGTGGGAAAGAAAGATGCCAAATGGAGCCTCTGGCAAGTCTAATAGGGGAATCACAGCACAGGCCTCTGAGATTATGGAACTAGGCCTTACCATCTGCAGGAAAGAACTTATGTATCATTTGAAAAGCAGCTCATGATATGTTACAATGCCATGATAAAAAGAAAAAGAAAAAAAGTCTGACTATGGAAACTAAAATAACCTTCATGTACTGTCTACTATAAGACCAACCAAGATATAAGATGAGGTAGGCTAATGAGCAATTTATCACAACAGGGCTATTATACATGAAGGATTGGAATTGAACACGCTAGAGATTACAGTAATCTTCACAAAAAGATGATCCATGTAGTTATGTCACCAACTGTATGACACCACTCTTTCAACTCATTCCTGTGGCTTTATGAGCTATCAGCTGAGAGAGGAAGAAAGGGCCCAAACTGAGCTCATGAAAGGGCCAACTTAAAATACGATTGCAAGATGGAATTTTTTTTTCTGCAACAAAGTTCCAGGCAAGGATGGTCCTAGAAGATAGTGGTGGAGGAAAATCCTATCAATTGGGAGAGTATTGGAAAGTACATCTGGTCATTCACTTAATGTGGAGAGAGAAGTGGCCTTAAGTAAGGGTATACATAAACTCATGAGCAACAAATAACTTAGCTCCCTGTTGAAGAGCCTATAATGAGTGAAATTAGAAGTTCAAGGAGGGGAAAAATGTGTATGGACTTACAGAAATGAACAGAAAGTATCAGCATCACTATACTACTTCATAACGCCATTGCGGAAGAGGCACTAAACAACCAGGTGGGGAGAATTACTTCACAAGTTGATGTCAGCTGGATTCTGTCATTAGCCATCTCAGTGCTAGTAAACTAGGTTCATGAATATTGTTCTCATTGTGGTAGAGACAGAGGCTATTCCTTGACTCAACAGCTTGGGCTCCCTCTCAACTGAATTGTCCTAACTATTGCTTCCAATGCAGGTCTCATCTTCCAGGAACAGAAAGTGAAACTGAACCCCAAATGTGGTAATATGCTTTGAGGAAAGCAGCCAGCCATATATTGGCAATTAGATTATATCACATCTCTTGCACCCTAAAAATCACAACATTCCTGTGTGATGTGACTCACTAACTGAGTTTAGCTAAGTTCAAAACTATGACTATTTCCAGTACTTTGGGATCGTTGTGTCAGTGGACTAAGAAGCAAATAAAGGAGCTAGCATAAGGTAACTGACTGTTATCATCATGGGAAGTAGAGGTGTTGCTTTATAAAGAGGACAGTAGGAGCATCTATAGCACTTAAGTGATCCATTGATGGGCTCATGGTACATCCAGGCCTAGTTATAATTTTAAATGTACAAGTACATCAATCATGTCATTTCGGAGCATGGTAAACAGGCACTCAGTTCTCTCAGGAATGAGGGTTTAAGTAAACCCAGCAGGCAAGGCACCCAGACAAATAGATGTGCTAGCTGAGGAGTAGGGGAATCTAGAATAAGAGATGGAGAAAGAACATGATGAGTAGTATTAGTTATGGCCTCAGTATCATCCATAGCAGTCAAGTTTGTAGTTTATCCCAGTAGCTCTCTAGAAAAGTCTCCAAGAAATTGTAACCAACAAATATCACAAAGAAGCTGTGCCTGGATGGAGCGAACTTAAAGCGAAGGTGCTTCTGAGTGTTGGAAAGGGATCTTGAAAATAATTCTGAGTGGTGCAAGTGGTAAATTAGAATTGATGCTATTGGTGCCTCACCCTGATTCCTCTTTAATAGCCAGTGCCCCCATTTCTTACTGTTGTGTTGATCAGCTCACAGTTGTTCCTTTTACTAGAGATTTGTCTTTAGCTAAATGGGAGTTACTTTGCCTGGGAGGCAGTGCTGTCACTGATAAATTCCTGGATGCAGAACTTGGCCCATGATTAACTGGGATGGGATATAAAAGATGGACCTCCTTCTCTCAAGTAGGAACAATTCTGGGTCCAATCTTTGTCCCCAAACTTGCCCATGTGATCAGACTGAAATTAGTCTCCATCTGAGACTGCACCCTTGCTTTATTTGCCCCCAGTTGTATCCTGCTTCCATCATTACTTTTTCTTGAAAGAGGTCCCCAGTAAATTACTTAAATCTTAAATAAGAATTTTCATGTTAGCTGCTGTTTCTAGGGGACCTGAAGGAAGACATCCACTATCAGATCATCTATTTAGAAATATGCATATGTTTATATGCATACACGTATCTTATACAAGGTATGTTTATGTATCTTGTGTTCTCTACTTGCCCACTTACTGATTATTGCAGGCAAGATACATTCTTCCTCATCTTTGTAGTCTTTAGTCCTTTGCATAATAATATGAGCAAAGTCGGTCTTCAATAAACATTTCTGGATGTAAAGGCAGAAATTTGATAACCATGTGAAGATCTTTCTTTTTATTATTATACTTTAAGTTCTTGGATACATGGGCAGAATGTGGTTTGTTACATAGGTATACACGTGCCATGGTGGTTTGCTGCACCATCAACCTGTCATCTACATTAAGTATTTCTCCTAATGCTATCACTCCCCTAGGCCCCGACCCCCCAACAGGCTTAGTGTGTGATGTTCCCCTCCCTTTCTCCATGTGTTCTCACTGTTCAGCTCCTATTTATGAGTGAGAATATGCAGTGTTTGGCTTTCTGTTTCCGCGTTAGTTTGCTGAGAATGATGGTTTCCAGCTTCATTCATGTCCCTGCAAAGCACAAGAACTCATCCTTTTTTATGGCTTCATATTATTGCATGGTGTATATGTGCCATCTTTTCTTTATCCAGTCTAACTTTGATGGGTATTTGGGTTGGTTCCACATCTTTGCTATTGTGAATAGTGCTACAGTAGACATACATGTGCATGTGTCTTTATAGTAGAATGATTTCTTTCCTTTTTATTTATTCATTTTTTTTTGAGATGGAGTCTTGCTCTCTTCCCCAGGCTGGAGTGCAGTGGCGCGATCTCGGCTCACTGCAGTCTCTGCTCCCAGGTTCACATCACTCTCGTGCCTCAGCCATCCGAGTAGCTGGACTACAGGTGCCCGCCACCACACCCGGCTAATTTTTTTTTATTATTATTATTTTTAGTAGAGACGGGGTTTCACCGTGTTAGCCAGGATGATCTCTATCTCCTGACCTCGTGATCCACCTGCCTGGCCTCCCAAAGTGTTGAGATTACAGGCATGAGCTACTGTGCCCAGCCTATAGTATAATGATTTCTAATCCTTTGGGTATATTCCCAGTAATGGGATTGCTGGGTCAAATGATATTTCTGGTTCTAGATCCTTGAGGAATCACCACACTGTCTTCCACAATGGTTGAACTAATTTACCCTCCCACCAACAGTGTAAAAGCATTCCTAAATATCCACATCCTCTCCAGCATCTATTGTTTCCTGACTTTTTAATGATTGCCATTCTAACTCTGATGAGATGGTATCTCATTGCGGTTTCAATTTGCATTTCTCTAATGACCAGTGATGATGAGCTTTTTTTCTTTTTTTTTTTTTTTTTATTATACTTTAAGTTCTAGGGTACATGTGCATAATGTGCAGGTTTGTTACATATGTATACTTATGCCATGTTGGTGTGCTGCACCCATCAACTCGTCAGCACCCATCAATTCATCATTTATATCATGTATAACTCCCCAGTGCAATCCCTCCCTCCTCCCCCCTCCCCATGATAGGCCCCAGTGTGTGATGTTCCCCTTCCCGAGTCCAAGTGATCTCATTGTTCAGTTCCCTCCTATGAGTGAGAACATGCACTAACTGGAAAAATTCCCTTTGAGCTTTTTTTCATATGTTTGTTCATCCACAAGTGTCTTCTTTTGTGAAGTGTCTGCTCATATCCTTCACCCACTTTTTGATGGAGTTGTTTGTTTTTTCTTGTAAATTTGTTTAAGTTTCTTGTAGCTTCTGAATATTAGCCCTTTGTCAGATGAATAGATTGCAAAAATTTTCTCCTATTCTGCAGATTGCCTGTTCACTCAGATGATAGTTTATTTTGCTGTGCAGAAGCTCTTTAGTTTAATTAGATCCCATTTGTCAATTTTGGCTTTTGCGACCCTTACTTTTGGCATTTTAGTCATGAAGTCTTTGCCCATGCCTACGTCCTGAATGGTATTGACAAGGTTTTCTTCTAGGTTTTTTATGGTTTTAAGTCTTATATTCAAATCTTTAATACATCATGAGTTAATTTTTGTATAAGATGTAAGGAAGGGGTACAGGTTCAGTGTTCTGCATATGGCTAGCCAGTTTTCCCAACACCATTTATTAAATAGGATATCATTTCCCCATTGCTTGTTTTTGTCAGGTTTGTCAAAGATTAGATGGTTCTAGATGTGTGGTGTTATTTCTGAGGCCTCTGTTCTGTTCTATTGGTCTATATATCTGTTTTTGTACCAGTACCATGGTGTTTTGGTTACTGTAGCCTTGTAGTATAGTTTGAAGTTAGGTAGTGTGATGCCTCCAGCTTTGTTCTTTTTGCTTAGGATTGTCTTGGCTATATGGGCTCTTTCTTGGTTCCACATGAAATTTAAAGTAGTTTTTTCTAATTCTGTGAAGAAAGTCAATGGTAGCTTGATGGAAATAGCATTGAATCTGTAAGTTACTTTGGGCAGTACAGCCATTTTCATGATACTGATTCTTCTTCTCCATGAGCATGGAATATTTTTCCATTTGTTTGTGTCCTCTCTTATTTCCTTGAGAAGTGGTTTGTAGTTCTCCTTGAAAAGGTTTTTAACATCCTTTGTAAGTTGTATTCCTAGGTATTTTATTCTCTTTGTAGCAATTGTGAGTGGGAGTTCACTCATGATTTGGCTCTCTGTTTGTCTATTAATGGTGTGTAGGAATGCTTGTGATTTTTGCACATTCATTTTGTATCCTGAAATTTTATTTAAGTTGCTTGCCAACTTAAGGAGATTTTGGGCTGAGACAATGGGGTTTTCTAAATATACAATCATGTCATCTGCAAACAGAGACAGTTTGACTTCCTCTCTTCTAATTTAAATGCACTTTATTAATTTCTCTTGCCTGATTGCCCTGGCCAGAACTTCCAATATTATGATGAATAGGAGTGGTGAGAGAGGGCATCCTTGTCTTGTGCCAGTTTTTAAGGGGAATGCTTCCAGTTTTTCCCATTCATTATGATATTGGCTGTGGGTTTGTCATAAATAGCTCTTATTATTTTGAGATATGTTCCATCAATACCTAGTTTATTTAGAGTTTTTAGCATGAAGGGTTTTTTAATTTTATTGAAGGCTTTTTCTACATCTATTGAGATAATCATGTGGTTCTTGTCATTGGTTCTGTTTATGTGACGGATTACGTTTATTGATTTCTGTATGTCGAACCAGTCTTGAATCCCAGGGATGAAGCCAACTTGATCATGGTGGATAAGCTTTTTGATTTGCTACTGGATTCGGTTTGCCATTATTTTATTGAGGATTTTTGCATTGATGTTCACCAGAGATATTGGCCTGCAATTTTCTTTTATTGTTGTGTCTCTGCCATGTTTGCTATCAGGATGATGCTGGCCTCATTAAAAGAGTTAGGGAGGAGTCCCTCTTTTTCTATTGTTTGGAATAGTTTCAGAAGGAATGGTACCAGTTCCTCTTTACACCTCTGGTAGAATTCAGCTGTGAATCTGTCTGGTCTTGGGTTTTTTTTTTTTTTTTTTTTCTTGGTTGGTAGGCTATTAGTTACTGCCTCAATTTCAGAACTTATTATTGTTCTACTCAGGGATTCGACTTTTTCCTGGTTTAGTCTTGGGAGGGTGCATGTGTCCAGGAATTTATACATTTCTTGTAGATTTTCTAGTTTATTTGCATAGCGGTGTTTATAGTATGCTCTGATGGTAATTAGTATTTCTGCGGGATCAGTGGTGATATCCCCTTTATCATTTTGTATTGTGTCTATTTGATCCTTCTCACTTTTCTTCTTTATTAGTTTGGCTAGTGGTCTAGGTATCTTGTTAATCTTTTCAAAAAATCACCTCCTGGATTCATTGATTTTTTTTGAGAGGCTTTTCTTGTGTCTTTATCTCCTTCAGTTCTACTCTGATCTTAATTATTTCTTGTCTTCTGCTACCTTTTGAATTTGTTTGGTCTTGCTTCTCTAGTTCTTTTAATTGTGATGTTAGGGTATCAATTTTAGATCTTTCCTGCTTTCTCTTGTGAGTATTTAGTGCTATAAAATTCGCTCTAAATGCTGCTTTAGCTGTTTCCCAGAGATTCTGGTATGTTGTGTCTTTGTTCTCATTGGTTTCAAAGAGTTTATTTATTTCTGCCTTAATTTTGTTATTTACTCAGTAGTCATTCAGAAACAGGTAGTTCAGTTTCCACATAGTTGTGTGGTTTTGAGTGGGTTTCTTAATCATGGGTTCTAATTTGATTGCACTGTTGTCTGAGATATTGTTTGTTATGATTTTCATTATTTTGCATTTGCTAAGGAATGTTTTATTTCCAATTATGTGGTCAATTTTAGAATAAGTGAGATATGGTGCTGAGAAAAATGTATATTCTGTTGATTTGGGGTGGAGAGTTCTGTAGATGCCTATTAGGTCTGCTTGGTCCAAAGCTGAGTTCAAGTCCTGGATATCCTTGTTAATTTTCTGTCTCATTCGTCTGTCTAATATTGACAACGGGGTGTTAAAGACTCTCACTATTATTGTGTGGGAGTCTAAGTCTCTTCATATATCTCTAAGAACTTGCTTTATGAATCTGGATGCTCCTGTATTGGGTGCATATATATTTAGGATAGTTACCTCCTCTTGTTGCATTGATCCCTTTACCATTATGTATGTTCTGCTTTGTCTTTTCTTATCTTTGTTAGTTTAAAGTCTGTTTTATCAGAGACTAAGATTGCAATCCCTGATTTTTTTTTTGCCTTCCATTTTCTTGGTGAATATTCCTCCATCCCTTTATTGTGTGTCTTTGCACATGAGATGGGTCTCCTGAATATAGCACACTAATGGCTCTTGACTCTTTATCCAATTTCCCAGTCTGTGTCTTTTAATTGGGGCATTTAGTACATTTACATTCAAGATTAATATTGTTATGTGTGATTTTGAGCAGGTCATTATAATGCTAGCTGGTTATTTTGCCTGTTAGTTGATGCAGTTTCTTCATAGTGTTGATAGTCTTTAACAATTTGTTATGTTTTTGCAGTGGCTGGTACCAGTTTTTCCTTTCTATATTTAGACCATCCTTCAGGAGCTCTTGTAAGGCAGGTCTGGTGGTGACAAATCTCTCAGCATTCACTTTTCTGTAAAGAATTTTATTCCTTCTTTGCTTATGAAGCTCAGTTTGGCTGGATATGAAACTCTGGGTTGAAAATTCTTTTCTTTAAGAATGTTGACTATTGGCCACCACTCTCTTCTGACTTTTAGGGTTTCTGCAGAAAGATCTGCTGTTATTCTGATGGGCTTCCCTTTGTGGGTAACTCAATCTGTCTCTCTGGCTGCCCTTAACATTTTTGCCTTCATTTCAACCTTGGTGAACCTGATGATTATGTGTCTTGGGGTTGCTCTCCTTGAGAACTATCTTTGTGGTCATCTCTGTATTTCCTGAATTTGAATGCCGGCCTGTTTTGCTAGGTAGGGGAAGTTCTCCTGGATAATATCCTGAAGAGTGTTTTCCAACTTGGTTCTATTCTCCCTGTCATGTTCAGGTAAACCAATCAAATGCATGTTTGCTCTTTTCACAAAGTCCCATATTTCTTAGAGGTTTTTTTCATTCCTTGCCATTCTTTTTTCTCTAATTTTGCCTTCATGCTTTATTTCATTAAGTTGATCTTCAATCTCTGATATTTTTTCTTGTGCTTGATTGATTCGGCTATTGATACTTGTGTATGCTTCACGAAGTTCTCATGTTGTGTCATTCACCTCCATCATGTCATTTCTGTTCTTCTCTAAACTGGTTATTCTAGTTTACAATTCTTTTAACCTTTTTTCAAGGTTCTTAGCTTCCTTGCATTTGATTAGAGCATGCTCCTTTAGCTCTGAGAAGTTTGTTATTACCCACCTTCTGAAGCCTATTTCTGTGAATTCGTCAAACTCATTCTCCATCCAGTTTTGTTCTCTAAGTGACGAGAAGTTGTGATCCTTTGCAAGGGAAGAGATGTTCTTGTTTTTGGAATTTTCAGCCTTTTTGCACTGGCTTTTTGTTATCTTCATGGATTTATCTACCTTTGGTCTTTGATGCTGGTGACCTTAGGATGGGGTTTTTGTGTGGACGTCCTTTTTGTTGATGTTGAGGCTATTCCTTTCTGTCTGTTAGTTTTCCTTCTAAGAGTCAGGTCCCTCTGCTGGAGGTCTGCTGGAGTTTGCTGGAGGTCCACTCCAGACCCTGTTTGCCTGGGTATCACCAGCAGAGGCTGCAGAACAGCAAAGATTGCTGCGTGTTCCTTTCTCTGGAAGCTTTTTCCTAGAGGGGCACCCTCCAGATGCCAGCCAGAGTTCTCCAGTATGAGGTGTCTGTTCACACTTGCTGGGAGGCGTCTCCCAGTCAGGAGGCATGGGGGTCAGGGACCCACTTGAGGAGGTC
>NW_016804447.1:2854175-2908240 GCF_001698545.2 Rhinopithecus bieti | reverse complement strand
TCCTTCTTTGCTTATGAAGCTCAGTTTGGCTGGATATGAAACTCTGGGTTGAAAATTCTTTTCTTTAAGAATGTTGACTATTGGCCACCACTCTCTTCTGACTTTTAGGGTTTCTGCAGAAAGATCTGCTGTTATTCTGATGGGCTTCCCTTTGTGGGTAACTCAATCTGTCTCTCTGGCTGCCCTTAACATTTTTGCCTTCATTTCAACCTTGGTGAACCTGATGATTATGTGTCTTGGGGTTGCTCTCCTTGAGAACTATCTTTGTGGTCATCTCTGTATTTCCTGAATTTGAATGCCGGCCTGTTTTGCTAGGTAGGGGAAGTTCTCCTGGATAATATCCTGAAGAGTGTTTTCCAACTTGGTTCTATTCTCCCTGTCATGTTCAGGTAAACCAATCAAATGCATGTTTGCTCTTTTCACAAAGTCCCATATTTCTTAGAGGTTTTTTTCATTCCTTGCCATTCTTTTTTCTCTAATTTTGCCTTCATGCTTTATTTCATTAAGTTGATCTTCAATCTCTGATATTTTTTCTTGTGCTTGATTGATTCGGCTATTGATACTTGTGTATGCTTCACGAAGTTCTCATGTTGTGTCATTCACCTCCATCATGTCATTTCTGTTCTTCTCTAAACTGGTTATTCTAGTTTACAATTCTTTTAACCTTTTTTCAAGGTTCTTAGCTTCCTTGCATTTGATTAGAGCATGCTCCTTTAGCTCTGAGAAGTTTGTTATTACCCACCTTCTGAAGCCTATTTCTGTGAATTCGTCAAACTCATTCTCCATCCAGTTTTGTTCTCTAAGTGACGAGAAGTTGTGATCCTTTGCAAGGGAAGAGATGTTCTTGTTTTGGAATTTTCAGCCTTTTGCACTGGCTTTTGTTATCTTCATGGATTTATCTACCTTTGGTCTTTGATGCTGGTGACCTTAGGATGGGGTTTTGTGTGGACGTCCTTTTGTTGATGTTGAGGCTATTCCTTTCTGTCTGTTAGTTTTCCTTCTAAGAGTCAGGTCCCTCTGCTGGAGGTCTGCTGGAGTTTGCTGGAGGTCCACTCCAGACCCTGTTTGCCTGGGTATCACCAGCAGAGGCTGCAGAACAGCAAAGATTGCTGCGTGTTCCTTTCTCTGGAAGCTTTTCCTAGAGGGGCACCCTCCAGATGCCAGCCAGAGTTCTCCAGTATGAGGTGTCTGTTCACACTTGCTGGGAGGCGTCTCCCAGTCAGGAGGCATGGGGGTCAGGGACCCACTTGAGGAGGTCATCTGTCACTTAGCAGAGCTGTGCTGGGAGATCCACTGCTCTCTTTAGAACTGGCAGGCAGGAACATTTAAGTCTGCTGAAGCTGCGCCCACAACCGCCCCTTCCCCCAGGCGCTCTGTCCCAGGGAGATGGGAGTATTATCTATAAGCCCCTGACTGGGGCTTCTGCCTTTCTTTCAGAAATGCCCTGTCCAGAGAGGAGGAATCCAGAGAGGCAGTCTGGCTACAGCAGCTTTGCCAAGCTGCAGCAGGCTCTGCCCAGTTTGAACTTCCCGGCAGCTTTGTTTACACTGTGAGGAGAATATTGCCTACTCAAGTCTCAGTAACGGTGGATGCCCCTCCCCCCAGCAAGCTCGACAGTCCCAGATCAACCTCAGACTGCTAGGCTGGCAGCAAGCATTTCAGGCCACTGGATCTTAGTTTGCTGGGTTCTGTGGGGGTGGGATCCGCTGAGCGAAACCACTCGGTTCTCTGGCTTCACTCCCCTTTCCAGGGGAGAGAACGGTTCTGTCTCACTGGCATTCCAGGTGCCACCGGGATTAAAAAAAAAAACTCCTGGATCTAGCTTGGTGTCTGCCCAAACTGCCACCCAGTTTTGTCCTTGAAACCCAGGGCCCTAGTGATATAGGCACCGAGGGAATCTCCTGGCCTGTGGGTTGCAAAGACCATGTAAAAACCTAGTTTCTGGTGTGGAAGGCACCATTCCTTATAGCACAGTCCCTTACAACTTCCCTTGGTTAGGGGATGGAGTTCCCTGTGACCCCTTGTGCTTCCTAGGTGAAACAGTGCCCCACCATGCTTTGGCTTGCCCTCCGTAGGCTGCACCCACTGTCTAACCAGTCCCAATGAGATGAGCTGGGTACCTCAATTGGAAATGCAAAAATCACCCACCTTCTGTGTTGATCTCGCTAGGAACTGCAGATTGGAGCTTTTCCTATTTGGCCATCTTGCCAGCCACCCCACCGAGATCTCTTTTCTTTAACAAACCATCCACTTTATAACAGATCTGAGCTATATTCTCCATAAATGAATTTTTAATGTATTTTATAGTGGAAAGTTGGCTAACAAAAGACAAGCTCAAAGATACAGCATTAAACCCTCATGGTCTCAATTCTTACTGAGCAGCATCATTTTTATTGTTGTTTCCAAAATGAGATCATCTTTCTCTCTTGCTTTTACATTAACTAAATTTGCTCAAAGACCTGACGTTAATGTCATCAGCCTGGGCTATTGCATGAGTTCCACTAACTGAGTTTTAAAATATAGGCAATGGCATGCTGTAGAGGAAGATTTGATCTCATCGTGTTGTAAATCACTTGTTTTCCTGAGAAGACTGGAAATGTGACAGGCAGCTGTGCTTTATCAATGTTTTCATTTATACATATATTTTTCCCACTTCAAAGTTTGCAGAAGAGAAGTGAGATAATGTGATTAGGAGGCCACGCATATTCAATGTTCTGAAAACTGGGTCATTGTTGAGATTAATTGAAGGATTAAAAGGTTTAAAAGGTGGTAAGTTTTGATTTGCATATTTCTCTAAAGAGTCTTGACTCTTGTCAAGCCCCCCTCCCACCTTTCACAGAGCAGCAAGCCAAAGCTTTATATCTAGCAATTTAGTAGTTGCAAATTACTCTTGCCAATGTGGTGATTTTTTTTTCTTTTGACCTAGAGCAAATTATCAGTATTTCCACACTAGATTTATTTTCCATAATCTATCAACTGCATTGCTTTGAGGGCTTTGAAAATGAGACAGGACAGTGCTAATGTGACAGATGAAGACCGAAATAATTAAATAGTGCTCAGCATAAGGCTACTATACATCTCTTTGACCAGGCACCTTTTGAAAATGCCTTAAATGCCAATTAAATAAAGACTACTTAGTGGTGAACATTGCTCAATGCCATTCTTCCTTTTGGGAATTTTGACCTCATCAGTGGCATTTTCTAAAAGATAAATTAGTGGCTTTCTACTAGAAGGGTTATCATAATTTATTCTATTTGGTTCTTTAGTTCATAGGATAGCACTATGAACAGTATAAATTATATGAACATATATATGTGAATATTTGAGAAACAATTCTTTTAAAACTGTAAATTATAAAAAAATGAAATAAATGTTCTACCACAAATTTATTCACTCATTTATTCATTCATTCATTCATTCATTTATTCATTCATTTATTCATTCATTCAATAAACCAGCTTGTATGTAGAGAGGAAAGAGACATATAAATAAATGATTATAACAAAATGAGTCCATATGGCAGTAGATGTGTGTTCATGGTACATATTTGGAAACACAAAGAAAGAACACCTAACCCAAGGGGAAGATACTGGGAAAACCTTTCTGGCAGAGATGATGTCAGCAGCTATTTCTGGTAAATGAATTAAAGTCAATCAGGTGGAGGATAAGATGAAGGATAGCCTGGGTGAGATGAAGTGAGATGAGATGAGTGAAGGACATCTCAAGAAGAAGGAAAAACACATGTGAAATCAGTGAGGCAGGACTAGAGAAAGACTTTTAGGTGGAAACTCAAAATGAAACACTATTTTCTGAAATGACACAAGATATTGTAGATGCTGAAATTAAAATACTTTTGTTTTCCTAGATTTTCTATTGGCAACATTCTAGATATATTCATCGAAACTAATCTTTATCATTTTCGGGAAGTAGGATGAGACAGATGTTTGTTTTCTTTTATTCCCAGATGCCTACATGCGGCATTCAGTTTACCTGGGGAACTATTGCAGCAATACACAAGGGTAGAAGGCAGCTATCATGGTATGGATTGGATGTAAAGTGAGGCTAAAGAGTTTAGCAGGTTCACACCATGAATCCACCCTGGTTGATATGCCAAGAAGTTTTACCTTTGTTGATGACAGTAGGAAGTCAAGGAAAATTTAAAAATTTTAAAAAGAAAAGGGACATGACATGCTGCTATAAAGTCCTGGCATACTACCTATTACATTTTTTTAAAAAAAATATGTATTTCTTTAATGGGGACAGAGTCTCACTCTGTCACCTAGCTGGAATGCAGTGTTATGATCATAGCTCACTGTAACCTCAAACTCCTGGGCTCAAGTGATTTTCCTACCCCAGCCTCCCAAGTAGCTGGGACTACAGGTGCCACCACATCTTTCTCTTCATCTCTTGAAGAGAAAACAGGATCATGGTTAACGTTAGTGAATATATCACGAAATAACTGTTATTAAAAACTTAATGCAAACATTATATAGGATGAAACTAAAACCTGAACCCATGGGATTTGATTATTTTACTAAATAGTTGCTTGCTTTTACATTGAAGAGCAATTTCATATTTTATTTTTTAAACTTACCAAAGACATTGTAACTTGGATATGTGTTCAAAAGGTATTAAGTTTGTACTCAAAATTTTTCATTTAGAAATGACTATAGTAACCTGAAAACACACAAATTATGCATATTGTTACCAGTGGTGAATCCATACCAGCCTGCAGCAAATTCCATTCTTGCCTCTTTGGAGGAAAGAATTCGGCTGAGGGGCATAAGGAAGAGTGACAGTCTGAGGCAAATTTCACAGCAAGAGTGAAAGCTTATTAACAAGTTTTAGAGCAGAAACGAAAGGAAGTAAAGTAAACTTGGAAGAGGGCCAAGTGGGTGACTTGAGAGATCCAAGTGTTCTGTCCCACCTTGACTTGGAGTTTTATCCATTGGCATGGTTCCAGGGTTTCTATTTCTCCTCCCTTGATTTTTCTCTTGGGGCGGGCTGCCTGCATGTGCAGTGGCCTGCCAGCCCTTAGGAGGGGGCACATGCACACTGTGTTTACTAAAGTTGTGCACATGCTTATTTGAGGTGTTTTTCCCTTACCAGTCCAGTGTTCCTAGAAGAAGGTCACATGCCCGTTAAACTTTGCCGTTTTCCCTCTTAATGCAATATTTGAGCTCACTCATCCAACTCCTGAGATCTTTTCGGAAAGCTTCTGATCACCAGTTTGAGGTGTTTTCTATTCATTGGGAGACTGCCTTCCCTGACACTGGCTGCCACTGATTATTATTTTACAGAGACAGTTTAACAACCACCTGACTATCACTTGATGGTAGCCTGATAATCCTGGAGGAGAGGAACCTCTTTTGCCCTGCTCATGTCTGCCTAGCTACCTACTCTAACAATATTACTTATTTGACTTCTAACAGAGTTTTCAGGAATATCCATTAGTACAACTACCATTTCATTAAAAAAAAAAAAAATCACATGATTGACGAATCTAATTCGTTTTTTATATAAAGAAGCTGTAGTTGAGGGTGGAGAATAAAATATCTTGGCAACATCACCAGTGTTGAAACATCAATACTTAATTGCAAAGCCAGATGAAGTCAATTACATGGCCCTACTAAATCTATAAACTTTACCTTTTACAATTAGAAATTACTTATAGAATCTCTCTCTTTCTCCGTGTGTGTGTGTGTGTGTGTACATATATAAAATATAGTACATATATTTTAAATTACAAAAATTATACCCTCTATTACAGTAGGTAGTTAGTTAGGCATGAGCAGGGACAGAAGAGCGTCTGCCACCATCAGAAATGTCAGACGACCATCAGGTGATGGTCAGGCAATTGTTACACTGTCTTTCTGAAATAATGACTGTTCACAGCCAGCACCAGCGATAGTCTCCCTATAGATAGAAAAAACCCGAAACTGGTGATGAGCAACTTCCCAATAAGATCTTAGGAGTTGAGCAAGTGGGCTTACACATGCGCACTAAGAGGCAAAATGGTGACGTTTAACTGCTATACGACCTCCTAGAGATACTTCCCTGGTAAGGGAAGAACACCTCAAGTGAGCATGCCTACAACTCCAGTAAACACACCACCTGCTGCCCTCACAACCGCTAGCCCGCTGCTGTTAATGCAGAGAGCCCAGCCCAAAGAAAGAAGCAGGAGAGAGGGAACACAAGACCCCAGAAGTATGCCAACATGTAAAACCTCAAGTCAGAAAGTCAAACCGCGCACTTGTCTTTCAAGTCGACCACTTGGCCCTCTTTCAAGTGTACTTTCCTTCGTTTTGTTCCTGCTCTGAAGTTTTTTTTTAATAAAGTTACACTTCTGCTCTAATCCTTCCCTTGGTCTCTCCTTCTGCCTTATGCCCCTCAGTCAAATTATTTGTGTCTCAGCGGAGACACAAATTGAGGTTGTTACAAACTTGTATGGATTCACCGCCGCTAACATGTTTTGGTGCCGTGTGACTCAAATAACTCCCATTGCTAACACTTCAGTTGTAAAAAGTCAAACAGTAGAATAGTAAATGAAGTAAATGGTGTAGGATAAAAAGTGAAATTCTCATCTTTTTTCTTTCCTTTCCAAATTCCACCCAGAGTTGACTACAGTTATGTGGTTAGTGTGATTATTGCTGGTTTTTTATATTCTACAATTGCAAATAAGTGGAGTTGCAATTTTTTAAGCAAATAAGATCATGCCATGCATTCTTTTCTGTATCTTACTTTGACTCCTCAACACATTCTTGAAAAACTTTCCATGTCAGTAACAATAGGTAGACCTTTTTTCTTAAGTGACTGCAAATTATTTAAGTGTTTATTATTGTAAAGTATGTAATTGTATAGGCATAAGATACCTGTGAAAATATTTGTTCTTTTGATAAATTCTTACCTGATATCTCTTCATAAATTTCAAACAGTGATGCAATAACTCTCCTTATAATAACATATATCTAGGTACATAAGTGTAAATATTTCTCTGGTATGAAAGTGCTAAGTTAAAAACCATACACCATTTAAGTGTTGCTAAGCTGAAAGATATTCCTACCAACGATATATGATGCATGTGAGTACTCATTTCCCTACATCATTGCCAAAATTGGGTTTCAGAAATCTTTAAAATTTTATCTGATATTATAGACTAAATATGGTATTTCATTGAAGGAAATTTTCATATGCTATTTTTTAAAACTAGAAATGTTATTCATTGAAACTAAATGAGTGAAGGCAGTACTAATGACAATTTTAAAATATTTCATTAAACCTTCTGCCTCTCATGTTAGACACAGTTACAGGCGAGATCCCACTATTACATAGAGATCTAGACCTTCTTCCAAATTGTAATGCATAGCATATGCTGAAAAATAGTCTTATATATCATGTTTCAATTTTTATATTGAAAGTTATTGTAAATGGTGTGCGCTAAGATCAAACTATTCAACATTTCCAAATTTCAGGTTTCCATTCACCTCCCTTCCTGGGTTTAACCTCTCACCTCTGCAGCCTTTCCATTATGACATTACTTTTATAAACAATGATATTACTTTTACAAACATTTACCTGCCAAGAGTCATCTTCATTATCTGCATTTTCATTATCTCTCCCTGCCCCCAAAGAGACCTCAGGGAACAATCTGTCTTTCTTGTAAGACTCTTCATAATTCACATGAATTGTTCTTACCTCTTCCCAAATTCTCCTTCATGCTCACCATTTTCTTTGTATAATATCCAGTTGCTATAAAGTAGAGACTAATTGTTGTGTCCCTTGCTTCTAGAGTGCTTTAATTCTATTTTAAATAAGAATTTTCACATGTTGTTGATTATTCCAGAAGAAAAGTTTTCTAAGATCTGAAATAAATGTACTGTACTTAGTGAGACAGTAGTTACAACACAAACCAAAAATACTTTTGAAGAAGAAAAAAATGTACAGATGGACAATGAGTGGTGATTCTGATGTTTAAAATGTTTACTAAAAATCATGACTGCCATATTGAGAGAGATGAATTGATTTTTACTTTTTATTCTTCTGTTTTAGACCTTCATGCTTTCTGTATGAATAGTTACTTAAGGATTTAGGGAATCCT
Source organism: Rhinopithecus bieti (assembly GCF_001698545.2). Taxonomy (NCBI): domain Eukaryota; kingdom Metazoa; phylum Chordata; class Mammalia; order Primates; family Cercopithecidae; genus Rhinopithecus; species Rhinopithecus bieti. The sequence continues at coordinate 2,900,142 of NW_016804447.1, read as the reverse complement.
AAATTCAGTTAATTTTCATTCTTCCAGTTACTACTCTAGGCAAATTGCCAAATGGTTTGATTTTAGTTTTTCACCTTTTACATAGAATGATAATAATTTTATAGTTTAAGGGAGGAAAACTTGGAGCAGTCTCTGGCACTGAATAATACAGATGCTCCACAACTTTATGATGGGTTACCTCCCAATAAATCCCTTGTAAGTTGAAAATACCATAAGTCAAAAATGCATTTAATATCCCTAACCTACTGAACAGCACTCAGCCTTCTTTAAACATGCTCAGAACACTTACCTTAGCCTACAGTTGGGCCAAATCATCCAGCACAAAGACTATTTTAAAATAAAGTGCTGACTATCTCATGTAATTTATTTTACTTTTTTATATATGTATTTTATTTTAAGTTCAGGGGTACATGTACAGGGACATTACAAAGGTAAACTTGTGTCACGGGGATTTGTTATACAGATGATTTCATCACCCAGGTCTTAAGCCTAGTAGCACCCATCAGTTGTTTTTCCTAATCCTCTCCCTCCTCCCAACCTCCACCCTCTGATAGTGTGTTGTTCCCCTCTATGTGTCCATGTGTTCTTATCATTTAGCTCCCACTTATAAGTGAGAACATGTAGTATTTGGTACTCTGTTTCTGTGTTGGTTGCTAAGGATGATGGCCTCCAGCTCCATCCATGTCCCTACAAAAGACATGATGTCATTGTTTTTTACGACAGCACAGTATTCCATGGTGTATGTGCACCACATTTTCTTTATCCAGTCTATCATTGATGGACATTTAGGTTGATTCCATGTTTTTGCTATCGTGAATAATGTTGCAATGAACATACATGTACATTTGACTTTATAATAGAACAATTGATATACCTTTGGGTATATACCCAGTAATGAGATTGCTGGCTCGAATGGTTTTTTTGTCTTTAGGTCTTTGAGGAATCATCACACTGTCTTCCTCAAAGGTTAAATTAATTTACACTCCCACCAACAGTGTATAAGCATTTCTTTTTCTCCACAACCTCACCAGCATCTGTTATTTTTTTACTTTTTAATAATAGCCATTCTGACTGGTATGAGATGGTATCTCGCTGTGGTTTTGATTTTCATTTCTCTAATGATCAATGATGAGCTTTTTTTCATATGATTGTTGGCCATATGTATGTCTTCTTTTGGGAAGTGTCTGATCATGTCCTTTGCCCACATTTTTTATGGGGTTGTTTTTTCTTATAAATTTGTTTAGGTTTCTTATAGATGCTGGATAGTAGGCCTTTGCGGGATGCCTAATTTGCAAATATTTTCTCCTATTCTGTAGGTCGTCTATTTACTCTGTCGGTAGTTTCTTTCACTGTGCAGAAGCTCTTTAGTTTAATTAGATTTAGATATGTTAGATTTTAGATTTGTAAAATTTTGCCAATTTTTGTTTTTCTTGCAATTGCATTTGGTGTCTTAATCGTGAAATATTTGCCCTGTGGCTGTGTTCTGAATAGTACTGTCTAGATTGTTCTCCAGAGTTTTTGTAGTTTTGGGTTTTACATTTAAATCTTTGCTCCATTTTGAGTTAATTTTTGTATATGATGTAAGGAAGGGGTCCAGTTTTAGCCTTCTGCATATGGCTAGCCTGTTATCCCAGCACCATTTATTGAGAAGGGAATTCTTTGCCTGTTGCTTGTTTTTTCTCAGGTTTGTCAAAGATCAGTTAGGTGTAGGTGTGCGGTCTTATTTCTGAATTCTCTATTTTATTCCATTGCTCTATGTATCTGTTTTGGTACCAGTATCATGCTGTTTTGGTTACTGTAGCCTTGTAGTATAATTAGAAGTCAGGTAGTGTGATGCCTCCAGCTTTGTTCTTTTTGTTTATGATTGTACTAGCTGTTCAGGCTCTTTTGTTGATTTCATGTGAATTTTAAAATAGTTATTTCTAGTTCTTTGAATAATGTCAATGGTAGTTTAATATGTATAGCTTCGAATCTATAAATTCCTTTGGGCAGTATGGCCATTTTAACGATATTGATTCTCCTATCCATGAGCATGGAATGCTTTCCCATTTGTTTGTGTCATCTCTCATTTCTTTGAGCAGTATTTTGTAGTTCTCTACTTTTTGAGATCTTTCATCTGCCTAGTTAGCTGGATTCCTAGGTATTTTTTTGTGGCAATTATGAATGGAAGTTCATTCATGATTTAGCTCCTGGCTTGACTGTTATTGGTGTATAACAATGCTAGTGATATTTTGACATTGATTTTGTATCCTGAGACTTTGCGGAAATTATTTGTCAGCTTAAGAAGATTTTTGGGCTGAGACTATGGGATTTTCTAGATATAGGATCATGTTGTGTGCAAACAAGAAGAGCCTGACTCCCTCTCTTCCTATTTGGATGCCCTTTGTTTCTTTCTCTTGCCTGGTTGCCCTAGCCAGACTTCCAATACTATTTTGAATAGGAGTGGTGAGAGAGGGCACACTTGTCTTGTGCTGGTTTTCAAAGGGAATGCTTCTAGCTTTTGCCCATTCAGTATGATGTTGGCTGTGGGTTTGTTATATATGGCTCTCATTTTGAGATATGTTCCTTAAATACCTCATTTTTTGAGTTTTTAATGTGAATGGGTGTTTAATTTTATTGAAAGCCTTTTCTGCATCTATTTAGATAATCGTGTGATTTTCATCTTTTTTGTTTATGTGATGAATCACATTTATTGATTTGCATATGTTGAACCAATCTTGCCTCGCATGGATAAAGTCTCCTTTGTCATAGTTGATAAGCTTTTTGATGTGCTGCTGGATTCAGTTTGCCAGTATTTTGTTGAGGATTTTTGCATCAATGTTCATCAAGGATATTGGCTTGAAGTTTTCTTTTCTCGTTGTAGCTCTGTAAGATTTTGGTACCTGAATGATGCTGGCCTCATATAATAAATTAGGAAGGAGTCCCTACTTCCTAATTTTTTGGAATAGTTTTAGTAGGATTGGTACCAGCTCTTCTTTGTACATCTGATATAATTCAGCTGTGAATCCATCTGGTCCTGGGCTGTTTTTGGTTGGTAGGCTCTTAATTACTGCCTCAATTTCAGAGCCGATTATTGTTCTCTTCAGGGATTCAATTTTTTTCTGGTTCAGTCTTCGGAGAGTGTATGTGTCCAGTAATGAATTCATTTCTAGTTTATGTGCACAGAGGTTCATAATGTTCTCTGATGGTTCTTTGCAGTTGTGTGGAGTCAGTGGTAGTAACCCCCTTGTTGTTTCTTTTTTTTTTTTTTTTTGAGACAGAATGTCACTCTGTCGCCCAGGCTGGAGTGCAGTGGTGCGATCTCGGCTCACTGCAAGCTCCGCCTCCCGGGTTCACGCCATTCTCCTGCCTCAGCCTCCCCAGTAGCTGGGACTACAGGCTCCTGCCATCACGCCCGGCTAGTTTTTTGTATTTTTAGTAGAGACGGGGTTTCACTGTGTGAGCCGGGATGGGATGGTCTCGATCTCCTGACCTCATGATCCGCCCGCCTTGGCCTCCCAAAGTGCTGGGATTACAGGTGTGAGCCACCGTGCCTGGCCCCCCTTGTTGTTTCTGATTGTGTTAACTTGAATCTTCTCTCTTTTCTTCATTAGTCTAGCCAGAAATGTACGTATTTTATTATTTTTTTTTCAAAAGAATGGCTCCTGAATTCATTGATCTTTTGAATGATTTTTTATGTCTCAATCTCCTTCAGTTCAGCTCTGACTTTGTTTATTTATTGTCTTCTGCTAGCTTTAGGATTTATTTACTCTTGGTTCTTTAGTTTTTTTAGTTGTGATGTGTTAACTTGAGATCTTTCTAGCTTTTCGATGTGGGCATTTAGTGCTATCAATTTCCCTCTTAACACTACCCTAGCTGTGTTCCAGAGATTCTGGTATGTTGTATCCTTGTTTTCATTAGCTTCAAAGAACTGCTTAATTTCTGCTTTAATTTTATGATTCACCCAAAAGTCATTCAGGAGCAGAATATTCAACCTCGATATAATTGTATGATTTTGAGAATCTCTTAGTCTTTATTTCTAGTCTGATTGTGCTGTGGTCTAAGAGGTTGTTTGTTACAATTTCAGTTATTTTTCATTTGCTAAGGAATGCCTTACTTCTGATTATGTGATCGATTTTAGAGTACATGCCATGTGGCAATGAGAAGAATGTATATTCTTCTGTTTTTAGGTGAAAAGTTCTGTATATATATATCAGGTCCATGTGGTCCAGAGATGAGTTCAGATCCTGAATATCTTTGTTAATTTTCTGTCTCAATGATCTGTCTAATATTGTCAGTGGGATGTTAAAGCTTTTCACTATTACTGAGTAGGAGACTAAGTCTCTTTGAAAATCTCTAAGAACTTGCTTTATGAATCTGGTTGCTCCTATGTTGGGTGTACATATATTTAGAATACTTAGTTTTTTTGTTGAATTGAACCTTTACATAATGCCTTTCTTTTCTTTTTTGATTGTTGTTGGTTTAAAGTCTGTTTTGTCAGAAACTAGGATTGCAATCCCTACTTTTTTTCTGTTTTCCTTTTGCTTAGATTTTTCTCCATCCTTTGAGTGTATATGTGCCACTGCATGTGAGATAAGTCTCTTGAAGACAGTATACTAATGGATCTTGGTTTTTATCCATCTTGCCACTCTGTATTTTAATTGGGGCCTTTGCATATTTAAGATTCATATTGATATGTGTGGATTTGATCCTGCATTCATGATGTTAACTGGTTGTTTTGAAGACTTGCTTATGTGGTTACTTTATCGTGTCATTGGTCTGTGTACTTCATTGTGTTTTTGTAGTGACTGGGAATGATCTTTCATTTTCGTATTTAGCGCTTCCTTCAGGAGCTCTTGTAAGAAAGGCTTGGTGGTAACAAATTACCTCAGCACTTGCTTGTCTGAAAAGGATCTTATTTCTTAGTTTGGCTGGATATAAAATTCTGGGTTGGAATCTCTTTTCTTTAAGAATGTTGAATATTGACCCCCAATCTCTTCTGACTTACAGGGTTTCTGCTGAGAAGTCTACTGTTAGTCTGATGGGCTTCCCTTTGTAGGTGACCTGGTGTTTCTCTCTAGCTACCTTTAATATTTTTTCTTTCATTTTGATGTTGGAGAATCTGGTGATTATGTGTCTTGGAGACGATCTTCTAATGGAGTATTTTACTAAGGATCTCTGCATTTCCCAAAATTCAGTGTTGGCCTCTAGCTGTATTGGAGAAGTTCTCATGCATAATATTCTGAAATTTGTTTTCTAAGTTGGTTACATTTTCCCCATACCTTTCCAGTACACCAATCAGTCATTGATTCAGTCTCTTTACATAATGCCTTATTTCCTGGAGGTTTTGTTCATTCCTTTTCATTCTTTTTTCTTTATTCTTCTCTATACTGGCTATTTAGTCTGCCACTCCTACAATGTTTTATCATGATTTTTAGCTTCCTTGCATTGAGTTACAATGCATTCCTCCTGTAGCTCAGCGAACTTTGTTTTTATCCATATTCTGAATTCCATTTCTGTCATTTCAGCCATCTCGGCCTGGTTTCCAACCCTTGTTGGAGAGGTTATGTGGTCATTTGGAGTAAAGAAGATATTCTGGCTTTTTGAGTTTTTAGCATTCTTGCACTGATTTTTTTCTCATCTTTCTGGGCTTATCTACCTTCATTCTTTGAGGTTGTTGACCTTTAGGTAGGGATTTTTTCTTTTTAATCCTTAGCGATGGCCTTGAGGATTTGATTGTGGTATAAGGTGGATTCAACCAACTGGCTTTGTTTCTGGTAGATTTTAGGGTGCCAGCATTCAGTTCCCCACTCATGGACTGCATGCTCTAACTCTGGGAGACTTGTATTGGTCTGCAACTTTGTTCTTTGGCTCCTCAAGGTTTGGAGTCTACTGTGCTGGGAAGACCAATATGTGGCAGCTGCAGTGGAGTACTAGTGGATCCAGGGGTGTCTTCCTCTCTGTGGGCTTTTACCACAGTGGCGAAGGCAAGGCAGTTGGGGAGAAATTAGGGGGCCCCTGCTAGAGACTGAATTGTTGCACTGGAGATGGTGATGGTTTGGGGGATGGGTGCTGGTCAATGCAGGTCTGGGTGCCTTCTCTGCACCTTGAAAGCAGGAGTGATGGCTCAGGGTATAGGAGAATCATCTGTTCTCTGTATGACGTTAGTGCAAGAGCAGCATGCTGGCAGGGATCGGGGCTTGCTTCTGTGCTAGCCAAAGCTCCATCTGCAATGGTGGTCAGCAGCGGTCAGGGGGATGTAGTGCACTACTGCATTCTGGCAGGGCAAATAAAGCAAAACCTGTCCTTGCAGACACATGCCAGCAAAGTGATGTGAGGAGTTTCTATGGGCTTGAGGGAAGCTGCATGGGACTTGCAGGCTGGTGCATAGCTATAAGGGCCACTTCATTGGAGCTCTCCACTGGTTAGGCACAGTCCACTGAAGAAGCTATGGTGTTGACCCACCAGGGCCCTATAAGTAGGCATGGCCAGACTTGGGCCCTTGGAGAGAGAGCAGACCAAGGAGTGCTCAGGTCAGATCAGACTTGTCTGATGTGCAAGACCACCTGGTGAAGATCAGATCCAACAGTTGTCCTAGGGCTAAGGTCTCTTATGGGAGCAACTCAAGCCTACAGAGATGGCCATCCCTGGCCATGTTCCACTATAGATGCTCCTGCACCAAACTTTCTGAGTTCCACATCAGCTGACTCACTGCTCCACCACTTTGCTTGTCTCCTGGGGTCTTCTCCCCAGAGAGACGTGGGTTAACAATTGCTCAGGGCACTTAGCCCAGTATGAAGTGTCTGTGCTGTGGGCCAAAGCCAGGAGTTTCGTGTCTGGTGACAAGCAGTGGGCGGTGTGTGGGACCTGTGGGAGATAAACTGGCCTCCTCTCCTTGGGTCGACTGCAGCTTGTTGAAGATATGGATAAGACACTTAAGGTCTTTGCTCCTTTGTTAGCCCAAGGGTAGCAAGGACAGTTCCACTGCAGAGGCAGTGGCAGAGAAGCTTTCAGTTGCCCCTGGAGGCTCTGTCCAGGGAGTGGCCGAGTTGCTACTGGCTTGATAACTCTGGTGGTGGCTAGCTAGAGGCCTAAACCTGAAAGACCTGCCTGGAGAGGAGATGTGGGAACAAGTAACCATGTAACAGTCTGGCCACTTTGCCATAGGGCTACTGTGGTATGCTGGGGGTCCACGCCAGTCCCTAGTCACCTTGAATTTTCCAGTAACGGGAGTTATCACCAGCAAAAGCTACAAAACACCAAAGATGACAGCCTTCCCCTCTCTCTGGGAGCTCCCTCCCAGGGAGGTATAGGGCTATTGCCAGCCCAAACAACTGTAGAAGGTGGTTGAAGACCCCAGTTAGGAAGCGCTACCTGGTGATGAGGAATGGGACTGGAAACCCACTTTAAGAAGTTGTCTGGCCTCATTTTTGTAGAACAGCTTGCTGGGCTGGGTGTCTGCTTCCGCCCCTGGTTGCCTCAGACACTCTGAAGCCCAAAAGCTGAAATCTCCCAAAAAGCAAATATGGTGGTCTACCCTTCCCTTGGGAACTCCAACCCAGGGAGAATTGAAACCTCTGTCTGCTGGAGAACACCAGTGGAGGAAGCTGGAGGCCCCAGTTGGGAGGCTCTACTTGGTGATGAGAAATGGGATCAGGGACTCACTTAAAAGAGTAGTTTGGCATGTTCTCATAGGGCGGATCTGACCCTAGTCACTTTAGGCTCTCCAAAACCTGAAGGCTGAAATAGCTAAGTCTCCCAAACAGAAAAGATGGTGGCCCACCCTTTCCTCTGGTAACTCTGTCCCAGATAATTTTCATATCTCTGTCAGCCAAAGAACAGGGGCAAGGGTGGCTCAAGGCCCCAGCTGGGAGATTCCACCCAGTGAGGAGCAATGGAGTCGGGGACCCACTTCAAGAAGGAGTCTGGCCATGTTTTAGTAGAGCAGCTGTGCTGTGCTGGGGGAACCTTTCTGCCCCCAGTTGGTCTGAATTCTCCAAAGCCAGAAGGCCTTAATGGCTGAATTGCCCAAAAAACAGTGATAGCAGCCTCCCTGTCCCAGGGATGCGCAACACTGCTGCCAGTAGTTGGCTGGAATTCCAAGCCAGTGGGTCTTATCCTGTGAGGTGCTGTGGAAGTGAGGCCTGTAGACTGTCGCTGCTCCGCACCCTTGATTCAACCTCTTTCCAAGGGATATGTATGGCAGTCTAACCTTCTGCTTTGCTGGAGTTGCAGCTACTTTTGCTAGAAAGCCTGGAAAGCTTGAGTATCTAAAGCTCCCAGGTCTGTGTGTGCCTTGGCTGCTCTGCCAAGACTCCACCTAGCTCTGTGTATCAGACTGAAGGCCCTGGCAGAGTGTGTTGACGAGGGGATCTCCTCACCCAAGGGTTGCAAAGATCTGTGGGAGAAGCATGGGTTCCCAGGTTGCACATTCAATTACCGCCTCCTCAGGCTGGTGAGGTTCCGTTGGCTTCCTGTGGCTCTGGGGTGCTCTGTTATCTTGCCTTGTTTTTCTCCATTCTCCATGGGTCAAGTTGTTTCCTTAATCAGTCCCAACGCAAGTACCTGGATGTTTTGGTTGAAAGTGCTATATTTACTCACTCTTTTCATTCCCCTCCCTGAAAGTGAAAAACAGAATGGTTGTATGGGTACTCGAAATACAGTTTCTACTGAATGCATATTGCTTTTGCAGCAATGTAAAGTAAAAAATATTGTAAGTTGAACGATTGTAAATTGATGACCATCTATATTCAGTCAGTGGTAGATGTTATAATGCCTGGACTAAGAACTAGGTACCCACAATCTCAAGCTATTGAGCCATTTTCTAGGAGTCCAAGGAGGTTGGAAAGAGGTTGGAAAAAACCCAATTTCTGATGCAAAGGAGAAAATGTTTTTAAATCCAAGAAAATATTTGTAAACATTTGTCTGCTGCTTTGTAAATGCTTAACAATTTGCAAGGTGAAAATCTTTGCATTAACATCTCTCTCCAGACACACCCTACAAAATGTAAGAGGATATGTAATGAATATTATTTATTTTAGTTTCATTTCTGAAACAACATTTTAGGCAAATGAGGATTTTCATTTTTATATCAGATTCTTATAACACAGTAAAATGAATTTGGAAATAGGTGGACAGATTCAAAATAGTCACATAGAAAATACCAGATGTGCTGAAAGGACTAAAATATCACCTCACTAAATTGTCAGAATTTTAAAAAAATTAAAAATATAAATGGCAGAATAATTTTTATTAAATAAAATTTGAAATTTATGTAGAGGCATTTCTTACTTGTCTGTAATTTTTTTTTTTTTAAATGAATCTTATGGTGCTGGAAATGACAGGTTTTTGCATCTTTATTAACACAATTGCACTTATATTGCATTCTCTTTCAAATGTATTATTTTGAACTGCTGATTATGTCTGGCTATTTACTCTCTTCCAGCACATTTAGCATTGAGTCAAGATGGTGTCATTTTACATGCAAGTTCCAACACCATTTGAGGCTCTTTGACCCTTCTTCAAATAGCTAATTCCCTGGGGCACAGAGGTGGTGGCAGAGATGGCAGCAAATGACAAGGTGCTGAAAATTCTACTGCCTTCATTAGCTACTTAGCTGTCAAGGTCTTTATTTCTCTGCAAGACTGACTGAAGCTAGTATGATTCATGCACTTTATAAGAAAATAATTAAAAATAAATTGATTCCTGAAGGGCCATGTGGCTACATATCTATGAATATTTTTATGATTTTGATTTTACTCCTGTCACCATAAAACCAAAACTAAAATTTTACTTTAGTATTTAATAGCCATGTGAATGTCGATATTACTCAGTAATGGTTTATAGCAGATGGTAAATATAGTATTGCCTTAACAGAGAAACAAAATAGTTTTTTCTTTTTTTCATAAGGAAAATTCTCAGTAGCTTTTGTCCAATTTATGCATTGTTCCCTGTGGGAGGCAGAATTCTAAAGTGAGTTCTAATGACCCTTGCTCTTGCATAATCTCTCTTCGAGTATGGGTGGAATCTGTGATTATTGAGAGATATTACTCTCATGATTATTTTACATTCTATGGCAAAAGGCATTTTGCAGATGTAAGTAGATTTAATTAAGTTCCCAAATCAGTTGACCTTAAAATAGGGAGATCATGCAGGTGGACCTGACCTAATCATGCTGGCGCTCCAAATCTGACTCTAGAGGGACAGAGATGGAGAAAGTCAGAAAAGCACAAGGATTCAAGGTGCTGTTGCTGGCCTGAAGATGGAGGGGGCCAGATGCCAAATAATGAAGGTGGGATCCTCTAGTTGCTGAAAGTGGTTTTTGGCTGACCAGCAGGAAAACACAGACAGTCTTGCAAAAGGAAGGAAATGAATTCTTCTAATGACAAGAATGAACTTGGTGGCAGAATTTCCCTCAGAGCCTCTAGAAAAGATATTAGCACTGTTACATCATTATTTAGCTTTACAATAGCCTGAAAAGAGAACCAGCAATGGTATGTCATGCTTTTTACCCACTGAGCTGTGAGCTAATAAACAGGTGTTGTTTGAAGCTGTTAAATGTGTAATGCTTTTGTACATAGCAATAGAAACTAATGCTCCTCTTTTCCCCTAAGAAAGCTTAAACTGATTTGTACTAAGCATTCCAAATGAACTTCTTATTTTGGATGTTAAAAAATATCTTTTCTCAGTTATTGTTAATTTTAGGNCATTATTTAGCTTTACAATAGCCTGAAAAGAGAACCAGCAATGGTATGTCATGCTTTTTACCCACTGAGCTGTGAGCTAATAAACAGGTGTTGTTTGAAGCTGTTAAATGTGTAATGCTTTTGTACATAGCAATAGAAACTAATGCTCCTCTTTTCCCCTAAGAAAGCTTAAACTGATTTGTACTAAGCATTCCAAATGAACTTCTTATTTTGGATGTTAAAAAATATCTTTTTCTCAGTTATTGTTAATTTTTAGGAGTACTTTTTTGTTTTAATACCAGTTTTCAATATTTTAATTTTTAGCAAATGGTGGAAACATCTCTGAATCTTCATATACTATTCTATTTTGCATATTCAAAAGGGTTTGACGTGTCCATTGGTAAGAGATAAAGGGAGGAAGAAATATGAGCCAGTAAAATTCACCTATGCTAAAAAATCCAGATTGGAAAAGCAATAAAACTACATGATTGTCTTGGACACTTCACATTAACGCTAAATTTAATTTAGACGATGAGACTAAAAGAGAACAGGAATGTAATTAAAACCAATTTAGTCAAGAAGAAATCACAAGAAAGATTGCCTAGACTGGAAAAGAAATTTCACGGAAGATGATGCTTTTGAAGATACTATCTATTGTCTTCTAAACAGGGGAGTTTCCAGAGAGAGGCTTCAGGGGAAACACTGGTTAATTTACAATAAAGGTGTTCATATTTATTTGATGTAAGAAAGAATGGTATTCCAAGAAACCAGAGTGCTTTTTGGTTTGAGATGAGGGGAAATTAAAGAGTAATTCCCTTTTACCACTAAATAGCTGGGACAAGCCCAGGCAACTTGGCAAGCGATAGTATAGGAGATGAGACCTACTTCTGATTTGTGGGTTAATTTTCTCCCAGTGCATGCTTCTATTTTGTAGAAAAAGAAGCAGTAAAAGCATTAGTTTTTACAGTTCAGTTTTAATTTAATTTAGTAAAACAGCTATGAGGAAAAATAGAGATTTTGTCACTTCTTTCATCTAAGAACTTCTGTTAAATTCAGCAATTGACTAACGAAGTCAAAATTTACTTTTGCAGGTCTTAGCCGTAGAAAACATTGCAGCATCTTGCAAGGCAGCAGAGAGTCAAAAGTGGGCTCCTAATATATAACATGAAGGAGTAGTTCAATGTACTCCACTAATCATCTTGGAGTGTGCTTCAAAGCATGTTTAAGGAGAGTCTCAATAGAAAGGCTATTTTTTTGAGAAAGAGTCATTCTAATTTTTAGATCTATTGCTCTGAATACTAATATTGCATTTACTTGGAAACTTATAATGCTACCTTTTATTAAGAAAATTATCACTTAAATCTATTTCTCACAGAGAGCAAAAGCCATTGGGATCGAAACTACCAAATATAATGACTGACTAATCTACAGTAATAAGAAAAAACATATTGTGCATATTCTGGGTATCAACTAGGATTCATCACAGAGACAATGCAGTATAAAACTCCTACAAGGTGCTAATACATTGCGATTACTCTTCACTAAAGGAGTCACACCTGGAGGAGGAGTCAATTTTTCTCTTATATCAACAGCTTGTATTATTTCCAGATCTAAAACTCAAAAAACGAATTCATTGTTTTATTCATTAAATATTCCTTAGATGCCAACTTTGTATAGCAATAAACTAAACAAATCTTGTTTTTGTGTTGCTTATATTTTAGCTGGAGGAAAATGCAAGCACAACCTGAGAGACATTATGAATTTAAATCCAGAAAGGGAAGATATATACGTGTTCATTTTTATTGGTTAAAATTTCAGTATAGGATGCGGGAATGAAATTCTAGGGTCCTTGATAAAGAATCTGGATGAATGTATTGATAGCTGATTAATTTATCAAAGATTCTTAATTGAATGGTGTGGCTTGACTGACAAAAACTGGGATTCAATAGTGGTCCACCCTAAATGATGATAAAATTACAGCTATTTCTCTACTATAATATACTAGATGAAATAAAAGGGCTTTGAGTGATAGAGGCTGGGGTATAATTTTAATGCTTGAATCATCGTGTTCCCACCACTTATGTTCTGTTCAGGAATCCAGATCACTCATTTCACCATGACCTAGAGACCTACATCAATAAAGGAGCATCACAATGCAGACGGGAGGTGAAATATCTTGTGTTTAGAATAGGGTCCCAAGTACTGTTGAAGAAAAGAGGATTCTGAGGTGGCTAAGACCATGAAGTAGCATTTAACTGGCTAAGGCAAATTAGTCATATTTTCTAAAATAGTCAACAGAGCCTACATGGTAATTAGAGAGATTTGTTGGTGATTAATGGTTATGACATTCCTGGAAGCTACATATATAGGCATCCTGCTAAGGTCCCATTTAGTATGTGAAATGGACAGCCACCTTGACCTAAAGAGAGACTTGACTTCACCCATCACTTTAAAAAATTACGACCTTTCCCCACATCTGAGAACTTATTCTCAAAGTATTAGTGGGCATCCTTTATGAAGAACCTTAAAATAACACTGTAAGTAGGTCTGTGGAGGTGGCCTTCACTGAGGAAATGTAGAAACACTTGTGAGAGCAAGTGACTACTAGATAAAGGGATCTCAACAGACATCTGGGGGATTATTAGACATTAGCTTCAGATTAAAACAATAACTAGAGATCTGTATAAACACTAGAAGCCACTGGTCAGTGGAGATTCTTATGAGTGTTAATGATTTTTAAAAATGATTATTGTTTCTAGCTTAGATTAATTGACTCTAGGATATGACTCTATTTATGGGCCAGCAAGATGGTAAGCATCAAGTTGCTTGACTTCCTGTTTTAGAGATAAAAAATGAAGCTCAAGGAAATTAAATGACTTCCTTTAGTGCAAAGCCCGGATAAAAACCCAGATCTTCCAAAAACCTACCTGGTTACTAAAACAGGTAATGTCTGGATCCTCTCATCTGAGTAGAGGAATGGGAGTGGAAAAAAAACTGGAAGTTGTCAAGCTTCCAAGAAAGAAGTGAGAAGAGAAGAATTATATTTCCTTCATTCTTCATTTTGATGTTAAATTTGTATTTTATTTAAATTGAAAAATGAGCATAAATCTCTGCCTCTTTTGGTGGGGAAGGGAAGGGAGTCTGACAGGAAAGACAGAAGATGGCAATCACAATGGATGTCTCAAGACTCTTTCAGGTTGAGAACAATGGGAACCTGGCATACAGGAGGCTCAAGACTGAGGAACGCCATGACTAAGGGTCCAAGACATAAGACACCAGCTATTGTTCCAGGGAGACATGCAGGATTTAGAGCTTCCAGCTGCCCAGTTTACTCTAGAGAGGGTATACTAGTAGGGCCACAGAAGAGCACATAGAGGAGCAGGGACATGGATGAAGCTGGAAACCATCATTCTCAGCAAACTAACACAAGAACAGAAGACCAAACACCACATGTTCTCACTCATAAGTGGGAGTTGAACAATAAAAACACATGGATACAGAGAGGGGAACATCACACACCCGGGCCTGTCAGTGGATGGGGGGCTAGGGGAGGGGGGCATTAGAAGAAATACCTAATGTAGATGACGGATTGATAGGTGCAGCAAACCACTATGGCACGTGTATTCCTATGTAACAAACCTGCATGTTCTGCACATGTATCCCAGAACTTACAGTATAATTAAAAAAGAAGAAGAAGAAGAAGAATTAACTCTTGTGGACAGGCACAGTGGCTCACGCCTGGAATCCCAGCACTTTGGGAGGCCAAGGCAGGCAGATTGCTTGAGGTCAGGAGTTCCAAGATCAGCCTGGTCAACATGGTGAAACCCTGTCTCTACCAAAAATACAAAAATTAGCCAGATGTGGTGGTGGTTGCCTGTAATCCCAGCTACTCAGGAGGCTAAGGCAGGAGAATCACTTGAACCTGGGAGGTGGAGATTGCAGTGAGCCGAGATCATGCTATTGCACTCCAGCCTGGGCAAAAAGAGTGAAACTCATCTCAAAAAAAAAAAAAAAAAAAAAAAAATTAACACTTGGCTCGCTTACAGTTGTAAAGTATTATAAAGCAGTTATACATTCTGCTTTCTGGCACAGTCTTACTTTACCCTTGCATCCTAATTTTGTTAATAAATTATATGGTCAACTATTTAAGAGGCATTGATGGGTATTTGATCATAGGTTCACCAAATGCTTATGCAATCTGAGTTTTAATAATAAAATATGTGTTGTTAATTACTTCGGCACATGCCCAGCAGCAATCCACTATCAAGTATAAACAATTTCGTTCATGAAAACTAAATCAAGAGCTCCTGAAGACACCTTTGAGTTGAATGAGTGGGTGGTTCACACACATTGTGTGCCTATACTAGGCACAATGATGGCTCTTCTTTAGCCCATATTTATGACTTTGTGGGAAGTTTTTTGTTTTTGTTTTTTGAGAAGTTGGCTGAGGAGAAAAAAATGAAAACCTAAGTTATAGGTGATTCTTTATGACATAGTGATCACATTTGGAATTTAAATTCTGTGGTGCTATGTTATAGCTTGAAGGTTATAATGAGAGAAGGTTGCACATATCTAGATCATTCAAAATGTGCATCTATATAAGAGTATTAGAGTCCCACGTAAATATACAACAAAAAGTTGATCTTGTAGAGGAGGATTTAAATAACTATATCGATAGTTTACTTGTTTTGCAATTATCAGTCATGTTCTTCTGCAACTATCGTATAATATGCTCAAAGAACTCAAGCGCAATATGGCTATGTTGGCAGAGAGAGATGTCCCTTCAACAAGGCCAAATGTGGCATGCCATAGGTAATGCTCTATTTACGTCAATACAAAGCCACTATTGTGGCCTCATTAAAGAGAGTATCCTCAGTGTAAAATGTATTTTCTGGAACACCATTAATCTTGGGAAAAACTACTTATTATTTTTTCATTAAAATAGACATTTATTTCAAATTTATAGTTACTTTCCTTGTTGATCTTGTTTCTACTGGGACTTCCATTTAATAAATTTGCATATGGCAGTCCTTGTCTGTTTCAACCAAGGAACTTCATTTACCATAAAAAAAAAAAAGTAGTCCAATGCCCATGAGACTCATGGAGCTTATCACTTATCTGTGGTTTTATAGAAATGTGGAAAGGTCTAGTTAAACCTGTAACAGTGCCAACTCAGAAAAAATTATCTATCTGTCTTCTATCAAAGTGGTAGGTGCTTTAAAGGGGGAAGGGTTATCTTAGTAAACTAGCAAATAGTACATGAAGAAAAAAGTTGTATGATGAAGTAGTCAAGAATTCCATTTCGGGACGCTTCTGTTTCAGATAGAGTCATTGAAATAACTAAAAATCAATAATAGTAAGGGCATACACAGAACAATGATGCTCAAGACATTGGACATCATTCTATAAAGAGTAGTGATGTTTTAGAGAAGAAAAGAAATAAAGAATTCCTTATGATTGATTCAGATTACTGGATGGAGAAATATTCTGGGCCACAGTGTAGAGAAAGGGAACCCAGGCTGAATCTGATAGTTTACCTGAGCTGAGATGGAGCTGGGAGTCTGAGGAAGCAAAGTTGTCTAGAGCCCTCAGAGCAGAGTGCTAGAGAAAAGAGAGATGTAGAGAAAAATAACTCTAAGGACCCGAAGAAGGTACCCGTGAAGGTTTCAGTTAAGTACTGATTTGCACACGCATGTGAAAAAACTAGCTAATACAGAAAAAAAAAAAAACTATCCAAAGGAATTAGAAAGAAGAGTGTCCTAAGTTCCAAAGGGTTGACAATAGTGTCTGTTCCTAACACCCAAAGTAGAAAACTACAGTTCATGAGGCATCAATTAGAGCACTAACAAAGGTCTTGCCTCAGTAGTGGGGGAAATTAACCCAAGAATAAACAGTACGTTGGTCCACTTAATGAAGCTTAAAATATAAAGACTTGAAAGGATTAAACAGTTTGCAAGTAACAACTGCATCCAGTACAAAGTCCAAGAATTTTAATCTTTTAAAAAATTTTTTAAGCTTTTTTTTTTTTTAATTTGTGTTCATACATGATAGGTGTACATATTCTCAGGGAACATGTGAAAATTTAATATATTCATATACTTTGTAAAAGATCAAGTCAATGTAATTGGGATATATATCCATGACCTTAAATATTTGTCTTTATGCTAGAAATATTGAAATTATTTTCTTCTAGCTATCTTGAAATATACAAGAGATTATTGTAAACAATAGTCACACTATTAATCTAGCAAACACTAGGTCTTAGTTTTCCTAGCAGACTGGATTTGCACTCATTGATTGACCTCTCTTCATCCTATTTTCTTCCAAGAATATTTTTAAATGAAAAAAAAACAAATCAAGCACTTGACAAGATAAAATATGCAAGGCCTGTGATCCAAAATATAACGAAGCATGCAAAGAAGCAAGAGATGAGATGAAAACTCCATCAGTTTCAATTGAGGCAGAAATGACATGTATTAAAGACTTAGTAGAAAAAGCTTTAAAAGTGTTATTATAAATATATTCCATATGTTTAAAAAGTTAAAAGAAAAATTAAACAGGTAAAGTAGACGTATGAAAACTACAGAAAAGACCCAAATCAAAATTCTAGATTTGAACGCTACAACATCAGGCATGAAAACTCTGTCTGGATGACATTAAGGGAAGATTAGCCATTGCAGAAAAAAAGGATTAATGAGCTTGAACATACAGCTATGTATAATTGTTCAAAACAACACAGAGAAGGAAAAAGTTGAAATAAATGAACAGATCATCAATGATCTATGTGATAATTTAAACTGCTAAATATATATGTAATTGGAGTTTTGAATCAAGAGGGAGGATGGGGAAAAAAATGTGTGAGAAGATAATGGCTAAGGATTTCCTAAAGCTGATGAAAGCTATAAAGCCATAGTTACTAGAAGCACAAGAAACGTGAAGAAAACATGAAAGCATATCATAATCAAATTGCTTATAACAATAATAAAGAGGAAATCTTAGAAGACAGGGAAAAAAAGACATTATGAAGAGGACATAGGTAATAACAGAGGTTAGTTGTTTTGTTTTGTTTTGCTTTTGGAAATAATGTAAACCAGAAGACAGTGGAGCAACATCTTTAATGCACTGAAAGATTAAAACTGTCAAACTAGAATTCTTAACCCAGAAAAAAAACAACTTACAAACAAAAAAGTGAAACAAAGACAGTTTTAGACAAGAAAAGGCTGAAAGAATTTAACACTATGAGACCTGAACTATAAGAAAATATCAGAAGGAAGGTGTTCAAGCAGAAGAAAAATGCTGGCCGAGCACGGTGGCTAACCTCTGTAATCCCAGCACTTTGGGAGGCCAAGGTGGGTGGATCACCAGGTCAGGAGATCGAGACCATCTTGGCCAACATGGTGAAACCCTATCTCTGCTAAAAACACAAAAATTAGCCTGGAGTGGTAGCATGTACTTGTAGTTCCAGCTACTCAGGAGGCTGAAGCAGGAGAATCACTTGAACCTGGGAGGCAGACGTTGCAGTGAGCCAAGATCGTGCCACTGCACTCCAGCCTGGTGACTGAGTGAGACTCTCCCTCAAAAAAAAAAAAAAAAAAAAAAAAGGAAAAGAAAAATACTACCAGATGGAGATCTGGATCTACATAAACAAATGAATAATATAGAAATTGTAACTACATGAATAAATATGAAGAAATGTACTATTATTATTTGTTTATTTAAAAGAGAATTTACTGTTCAAAGCACAAAACAAGAACGTATTGTTCAAGGGGGTTATAAAATGTATGGCAACAATAGCACAGAAAGACAAGAAATGGGAAGAAGGACACTAGGAGTCCAATGTCAGTAAATTCTTATACTTTATAAGAAGTCTTCTAATATGGGCCAGGAGTGGTGGCTTACACCTGTAATCTCAGCACTTTGGCAGGCCAAGGTTGGCAGATCACTTAAGGTCAGGAGTTTAAGACCAACCTGGCCAACATGGTGAAACCATGACTCTACTAAAAATACAAAAAAAAAAAAAAAAAAAAAAAAAAAAAATTAGCCAGGCATAGTGGTGCATGCCTGTAGTCCCAGCTACTACGGAGGTGGGAGAATCACTTGAACCCAGGAGGTGGAGGTTGCAGTGAGCCAAGATCACGCCATTACACTCCAGCCTGGGGAACAAAGTGAGACTCCATCTAAAAACAAAAACAACAACAACAACAAAAAAGAAAGTTGTATAATATCACTTGAAGGTAGACTGAGGTAGGCTAATGTTGTTTTCCCTAAACCGTAAAGAAAAAAGTAAAATAACACTAATCAGAATTGTAGCTAATAACCAATAGAAAAGAAAAACCACAATCATAAACAGTACTTAATGTAAAAGAAGGCAAAAAAAGAAAACAAAACATGAACATATGAACAAAGATCCAAAGGAATAAGTAAAACTTCAATAAAAATGGAGTAATTTTAAAATTTTCTAAATCAAAAATTACATTAATATAAATGATATAAATATCACAATTAAGAGGCAGAGACTATAAAGCTGTGTAAAATCTCAAGACCCAACTTCAGCTAAGTGCTGCATAACATTTTGGTTAAAAAACAGGCCAAATATATGATGATGATTTGAGTAATAGGCTATATTATGTAACCTAGGTGTGGTACAGGCTATACCATCTCGGTTTCTGTAAGTACACTCTATGATGTTTGCAGAATGATAAAATTGCCTAAATATGTATTTCTCAGGATGTATCTCCATCATTAATTGATGCAGGGCTTCATATGCAGCTTATGAAACACCTACTTTAAATATAAAGACATAAATAGATGCAAAGCAAAATAACGTAAAAAAAAAATACCATGCTAGTACTGACCAAAAGAAAGCTCAAGTGACTATATTAGTATTAGACATATACTCCACTTTCTGGTTCATAGATCACACCTGTGTCCTCACATGGTGGAAGTTGCAGGCAGTACTCTTGGGCATCTTTTATCAGGGCACCAATTTCATTCATGAGGGCCACACCCTCATGACCTAATCACCTCCCAAAGGCCCGACCTTCTAATACCATCACATTGGTGATTAGGTTTCAACATGTAAATGTAGGAACAGATAATTATTGAGACTATAGCAACACATGAAAAATTTGTGTATGTAAAACATTTACTAAAATTGAACATATTCTAGGCCATAAAACTATTCTATGATTGACATACTTTAAGTTATAGCACATGTATTGTCTCACCATGATGAACTTAATACAGAAATCAACTAGGGAAAGATATTAGAGAAAACTCCTCAAAGATTTGGAAATTAAATATCACACATCTAAATAACATGTAGGCCAAATAAGCAATTGAAAGGTAAACTAGAATAAATTTTGAACTAAATAAAGTAAAAATACACACATCAACATTTGTAGAATATAGGTAAAACAATATTTAGTGGAAATTTTATGGCACTAAACACCTATATTACAAAAGAAGAAAAGTTAAAAATTCATGACTGCATAAAGAAAATTTTAAAAGTAAGAACAAATAAAATCTGGACAAATCAGAATAAAGGAAACAACAAAGATCAAAGCAGATATGAATGAACTAAAAAAATAAAGGTAATACAAAAATTATTCAAATGAAAAGTTGATTATTTGACAATATCAATAGAATTGAGAAACCTCTACCCAGACTGATAAGGAAAAACAGAAACCAATTATCAATATCAGGAATGAAGGGGGTGGCACTACTGAAGATTGTACAGGTATTAAATTTATAATGATAAAAAAATTGTGTCAATAAATTTGCCAATGTAGATGAAATGAAAAAATTCCTTGAAAGACATAAATTTTAAAAGTTCACTCAAAAAAAAAAAAAGTTCACTCAAGAAATAAATAACTTATAGAGCTATATATTTATTAATGATATTGAACTAACTCTTAAAAATATTTTTACAAAAAACTAAATGCCCAGATTGTTTTACTGGTAAATGCTATCAAACATTCAAAGAAGAAGTGATGCAAATTCTATCTAAATTGCTCCAGAAATTTGACAAAAAGGGAATAATTAGCAATTAATTATTAGGCTAGTTTAACTCTTAAAGCAAAACCAAACAAAAATGTTACAAAAAGTGAAAACTAAAGACAAATAGTACCCAAAAGCATACCTAGAAAAGTTTTAAGAAGATGATAGCAAAAGACTTCAGCGATGCATAAAAAGGATAATATGTCATCACAAAGTAGAGTTTATCTCAGGAACGGTTGGGTTACCATTCAATATTAAATCAATTTAATTCCTTATATAATATGTGTGTATGTGTATATGTAATTATATACATCCATATATATGGGTGTATTGTATTACATATACACACATATATATAAGTGTGTGTGTATGTTTGTGTGTGTGCGTATGTAATACACCCACATATATGGCTGTATGTGTATTAAAATATATATATAACATGTGTGTGTATGAGTGTGTATGTATTTATGTATATACACACACTGCACACACATACAGACACATATGTATATACACAACACACCCCCATATATATATAGGTATATTATATTATATATGGGTCTATTGTATTATAGGTGTATTATATGTGTTTATGGGTACATACGTGTGTGTATATGTGTGTGTGTGTGTATATATGTACCCATACACAAACACACACTTAGATATTATATAAAGAATATGTGTGTGGATATGTACATATAAAATACATACTCATTTTAATATATGCAATATAGATGCAAAAATTCTGATAAACTTTAACATACAATCTTAATACAAACGTTTAGCACACTGGAAATAGAATGACATTTCCCCAACTGGATAAAGGACATCTAAAATAAATCTGCAGCTAACATGATGCTTAACATTCAAAGACTAAATACTCTCCCTCTAGATCAAGAAGAAAGGATGCCTGCTCTCACCCATTCCACTCAATACTTTCTTGGAGATTCTACTCAGTACCTTAAGGCAAGAAAAAGAAATAAAAGGCATCCAGATTTGAAGAGAGTAAGTAAAACTGTATGTGAAGATATACAATCATGTGAGTAGAAAAATCCTATAAAATCAACAAAAGTCTAAACCTAATAGGTGAGTTTAGCAAGGTTTTAGCATACAAGGTCAACATACAAAAAAATCATTAGCAGTGAGCAATCAGAAAATTAATTTTTTAATTTTTTTTGTATAATACAATCCAAAATATGAAGCGCTCAGAAATGCATGGGCAAAAGAAATGCAAAGATTGTACAATGAAAATGACAAAACTTGTTGAAGTAAATTAAAGACATAAATAAATGGAAAATTATACCGTGTTCATAGACCAGAAGGCTCAGTATTGAAAATATGCCAGTTCTTCACAAATTGAGCTATGCATTCAAAGCAATCTTGATAAAATTCTGTCAGGCCTTTTGGGTAAAATTTGGAAAGCCAATTCTAAAAATATTATAGAAATGCAAAATATCTATAATAGCTAACTGACTTTAAAAAAGAAGAAAATTGGGGTCCTATACTGACTTCAAGATATATTATGTATTCTACACCATCAATGTACTGTGGTATTGCTATTGTTAGACAAATGATTGCTAGAACAGAAGAGAATCCAGTAAAAGACCCACAGCTGTACAATCAATTGTCTTTAGACAAAATGCAAAAGCAATTAAGTGGAGGAAAAATTTTTTGTTTAACAAATAAGTCTAGAAGAATTAGATATGCATGAGTGTATTAGTTTGCTAGGGTAGCCATAACAAAGTACTATATATTGGATGGCTTCTTAAACAGAAATTTCTTGTCTGAAAGTTCTGGATACTAGAGTATGAATTAAGATGTCACCGGGCTTGGTTCTTTCTAAGGGCTGTGAGAAAGAATCTGTTCCATGTCTATCTCCTATTTTTTTGGTAGTTTGTTGGCAATCTTTGACATTACTTGGAATCACCTCAAACTTTGCCTTTATGTCCACATGGTCCTCTGTGTGTGTGTGTCTCTGTGTTTAAATTTCCTGTTTTTATAAGGCTGGCAGTCACATTAATAACTATTAGTCACTCTAATAATCTTGTCTTTACTTGATCATCTGCAAATACCCTGTATTCAAATAAGGTCATATTCACAGGCACCACAGATAATGACAGTTAGGATTTCAACATCTTTACAGGGGATACATTTCAACCTGTAACAATGTACAGAAAACAAACCTTGATGCACACCTTATATCATATACAAAAATGGACTCAAATGGATCAGAGATCTCAATGTAAAACCCAAAAGAATAAAACTTCCAGAAGTATAGGAGAAAATTATTGTGACATTGGGTAAAGCAAAAGTTCTTAAATATAACACCAAAAGCACTATCCAGAAAAGAAAAAAAACTAGTTTCCATCAAAATTAACAACTTTTGCTCTTCAAAAACTGTTAAAAGACTGAAAATATAAGTCATGCTAAAGACATGGAAAAAATATTTGCTAGTTATATATCTAAGACAAGACTTATCCAGAATAGATAAATCACTCTCAAAACTTAATAAGAAACCAAATAACCCAATTAAAAATTGTCAAGTATTTAACACACACTTCACTAAAACAGATATACTGATGACAAGCACATGAAAAGATGCTTAGCATCATTACTCCCTAAGAGAATGCAAATTAAAACCACCATGAAATACTAATATACACCTATTAAATGTCTAAAATTAAAAAGTCCTATCATTTCAACTGTGTATGTGGAACATGTGAAACTGTCATATATTGCTTGAGGGAATACAAAATGGTGCAATCACCTTAGAAAAACTGTTTGGTAGCTTCTGTAAAAATTAAGCATATGCCTGCCATGTGATTTTACCTTTATCTCAAGGTATTTCTCAAGATAAATGAAAGCATATTTCCATACAAAGACTTATACACAAATGTTCTTTGCAGCTTTATTTGTGAAAACCAAAGACTGGAAACAACTCAAATGTCAGTGAACCAGTGGATAAATAAATTGTACTGCATCTGTAAAACAGAATACTACTAAACTGTAAAAAGAAATGAATTATTGGTGCTGTATTAATCCATGTTTGCACTGCTATAAAGATGCCATCAGAGGCTGGGTAATTTATAAAGGAAAGAGGTTTAATTAACTCACAGTTTCACAAGGCTATGGAGGTCTCAGGCAACTTACAGTCACAGTGGAAGGCAAAGAAAAAGCAAGTACCTTCTTCACAAGACAGCAGGAAAGAGAGAAAAGCCCAAGGGAAACTGCCACTTATAAAACCATCAAATCTCATGAGAACTCACTCACTATCATGAGGACAGCATGGGGGAAACTGGCACCATGATCCAATTACCACCTACCAGGTGTCTCCCTGGACATGTGGGGATTACGGGTATTACAATTTGAGATGAGATTTGGATGGGGACACAGCCAAACCATAGGTACATACAACAATATGAATAGATCATGAGTGAAAGAAGCCAGGTTAAAAGATGGCCTACCCTATATCTCCATTTATATAAAATTCTAGAAAATACACACTCACCTATTATGCTAGAAAGCGGCTAAGTAGTTGCTGAGAATGAGGGTTCAGAGAAGAGTGAGAAAAAGGGGTTACAGAGAAGTATGAGAAAATTATTGGGTGATAAAGTTTATGTTCATTATCTTGGTTGTGGTGCTGGTTTAATGGGTTGCATATATGTTAAACTATCAAACCATACATTTCAAATGAGTTCATTGTGTAAATTATACCTCACTAAAACTGTTAACAACAACAACAACAAAAAAGGTTCAGACTGTAGGGGGTCAAAATTATACCTCAAAATATGGTGTTTTGACATACTGATTCAAACAAGCAATCTCAAGGTCTCTCTGACCTTCCCCAGCTCACTTCTTCCTGCTTCTGAACCCTGTGTTTCTCCCAAAGCACAACATAAGGCTGTTCTCTGAAATTCCCATATCTACCTAGAAACTGCACCTGCCAAAGAGGAACACAAATGCCTTTGATCCCATCCCTAAAATTTCATTAACCAGAGAAAATTAAATTTCATACCACAGAGAACAAGACTGAAAATTTAACAGCACATCCAGAGCCCAAACTATTGTTTGTTTTCATGTCCTGTTCACTTTACAAAGAGAATTATTCACAAGCCAATTTCTGTCTCCTGGAGCCATTCATCTCTCCTAAAATCCTTTACTAATGTTCTAAAATTGCCTATAGCTCCCCAATGTTCTGTCTATTCTGAAGAAGGTGTTTAAGCTTTAACCATCCAGGCTTCTTGGAGTCTCATATTGTGAGTATGGCTCCCATATTTATGCTCATTAATAAATTGCATACTGTTTTCCTATTAATTTGTTTATTGTCAATTCATTTAAAAAGATTTAGACTTGAAACTTCAGAGGGAAACTTAATTAAAATTAATTATATTTTAAATATTACCATTTAAACATGTATGTCTTCAAAATCCACTGTGTATTTAATACTTAAAGCTCATCTCAATTCATACTAGCCCCACTTCAAGTGCTTAAGAGCCACTCTTGTGACTTATGGCTTTCATATGGGAAAATGTAGGTCTAGAGGTTGCAAAATATTCAGAGGAGATATGATGGAACCAAAGAACAAATGTACATTACATGATGATGCTGAGTTGAATACTTGGATTGTCTCTTTTTGGGAAACAAATTAGTCTCTACTGAGCTTTACAAAGAATATTTTATCGTGTTAGGTGGAAAATTTGTGGACAGAATCTTTTTAACTGCTCAGCATCAATTGGTCCATCCTGTTTTGGAGAAATAATCCAAATTATGTGATTCAATGGAGGGTACCATTCAGTTTACTGAATGTCAAAGGACAAAAAATTGTCTTTCTGCATCCTGAAATTCAAGATTCAGACATGTAATTCGGGCTGAGCCAATCATGTATATCTTTCAATGACTCAATAAATTAAATAGCGAATTGTGGGAAAAGTTTTATAATATTACCAGAAGCGGCCTGGAGAGAAGCAAAGAAAAGCTCAACAGTGACCTTGTGCGTGCAGTATCATTCGAACCAGACAATTTATGGGTTATAAGATGTCACTATATTGCTGTTTCCTAGCGTTACTTTGTTCTTGCAGGTGTTCCCGGCCTTTCCATGAATCCCTGATTTCCAGGTGTTTTGTATACTACTGATTTCACTTTTTATTTTACTACTACCTTATAGTAAAATGCAAAAATTTAGGAGCCAAATGGCCTGAGTTTGAATCTTGACTTTCCTATTCACCAGCCTCCAAGACTTAGACTCATTATTTTATTGTATTTTTTCTCAGTTTCTTCACGTATCAAGTAGCAATAATTGTACCTACTTCCTTGGTTGTTATGAAAGTTCAATGAAATAATCCATGCATAGTAAATATACTTATTATATGCACTTATCATGTACTCAACATCTACTTTCTGATAACTTGACATTTTCTTATAATTTAAAAAATATTGAAGGTCTACTGTGTACCAAGTACACATAAAACAATACTTTTCATTTTTAATCTCAAATTACCTCAATAAATCATAATAATTATTATTCCACATCCTTATAATTTTGGGAAGGAGCTATGTATGGCCTGATGAAATCAATGCAATGGTAAATGTGTTATAAATTATTTGCCATTGAGTAATATGTCATGTTTACTTGTTGATTTTGTTTTGTTTTGTTTTGTTTTTTGAGACAAAGTCTGGCTCAGTCACCCAGACTGGAGTACAGTGGTGTGATCTTGGCTCACCGCAACCTCCACTTCCCAAGTAGCTGGGACCACAGGTGAGTGCTACCATGCCTGGCTAATTTTTTTCTTTTTTTTAGGAGAAACGGGGTTTTGCTCTGTTGGCCAGGCTGGTCTTGAACCCCTGGCCTCAAGTGATCTGCACACTTCAGCCTCCCAAAGTGCTGGGATTACAGGTGTGAACCACTGCCTCCGACCTTATTGGCTTTATCAGCTTACTATTGGCATACAGCTTACTCCTCTAGCTTAGAGTGTAGACAAAATGATATAATACCTACACTAATACTCAGATGTAGGCATTACTATTTCCATTTTTGGGAGTAATGAAATTGAGTCAGAGAAATTAGGTAGTTTGCCTGCAATTGCACAGCTGAAGTGCACCCAATTATACATTTTATTTGATTGTAAGTTTCATTTTCCCAGGCAAGGGTTGTAATGTAGTATTGGAAGACCCTTAATCAGTAGACCTACAGTTCATAAAAGGATTCTGCCATTATTAAGAACATTTGCAGAAAGGTAAGCCAAGCCTCAAAGAATGGATGCCTCATCATTTTATTTAATTTCATTGACATCACCACTTTCTTAATCCCTCACCTTCTCCAGTTTTCCCCTCTTTTCTCAAGTCTATGATCATAAATATCGCTATAACTATAAACAGCTCATTATTTAAATAGCTTTAGTCTAAGAGAATTCTGGAAATCTAGTTTAGGTGAATTTTCAAGCAAAAAAATGTGCTTGTCTTTCAAGAGAATGATTTCTAAGTTCTTATTGTTACTGTTACAGCCAATTCAAACAAAATAAGGTTTAAAATAAGGGATTTTTATCAATGCTACCCCTAGACTTTTCCAGGGGACTAAGTGATAGATTCTATCAAGTAATATTGAAACTATATGGAAGTGGAACTCAACTCTTCCAAGAATCCAAATCAAAGGCTATACATCTAACTTTCTACATCTTCTAATCCAGTATTTGTTAAATTTTCTTTTTCAACTATTTTTAAACTAGCAGAGGCTTTGAAATAGCTATGGAACTTTACTGGCCAAGACTGTCTCTGGTAACACTTTGACTTCTAACAATGAACATGTGTGAATTCTCTTCTTCCTTCTTAAATCTCTCTCAAATCTTCTCATCTTGCCTATATTTCTATGACTCTCTTTGCTATTTATTTTTGGAAATGATTTACTTTAAACACAAAGAATTAACTTCTTTATCAGCCTCATTAATAAAAAGCATCTCTATGCTGTAGAAATACACTAGTCAGCCAATTTTCAGCTGTCATTTGCCTTTGCATAATGAGCTCATCGTGAAACATAAAGTGCCAGCCTGATTATAGCAAAGCCTCAGGTAATTAAAAAAACACAAAATACAAAGCAAACCACATACTTCATACCTTTCAGATAGCACTGATAACCTTCTGTCTGCATTTCCTGTAATGTTACTCCAAGTTGAATCCAATACTGAATGATTAACAATGATGGACAAAAAAGTTTTGCCAAGTGAGAATCAACTTGTTCATACAATTCGTTCACCCATTATTTCATATTCACAATAATTATATTTAAGAATTAAAAAGTAAGCAATCAAATGATTTTTTTTTCTTTTGGGATTAGTTTGTAAATTTCCATAGGTATTTTGGTGCCAAGAGATATAAACAGGTTGAGTAAATGACAAGGTAACATATCAATTGTTATCAACTGGAAATCTTTTCATATGAAGGCAATGCTTACATGTGACATCCACAGGCTTTTGATTAATAGAACTCATGCAAGAAGGGAAAATCTTCATCTCACTGTCCAGACACTGGGATCTCTAATGCTAATTTTAAAACAGATTATTGGAAGAAAACATCTGGGTATCAAAGTGAATGTCTTCCTCTTCTGTTGGCCAAATTTCTCAAATTCAGACCACTATACTCAGTTACACACTGGGCCTCTAAACTTACACCTTATCATACTCAAAAGTGAATTATTTATCTCATCCTAAACACTTGTTTCTCCCCTATTGTTCCTATATTCCCCATCTCACAAAAAGATACCACTATTTTTGCAGTCGATAAAGTCTAAAATTTGATTCTTCTACCTCTATTGTGTCTCACATTTAATTAAGCCAGAAGTTCTATAGTTTCTACATTATAAATAACTCTCTAACCATTCACCTTTCTGTCTCCACTGAATGTTCTGGCATAGATACTTCACCTAGATCTGAAGCAGATTCTTAACAAAGCTCCCTGTCTCACACTTTTTCTTCTGCTTTTCTTGCAAGCCATTCTCTAGATCCCAGGGTGATTGTTTAAATATATAAATCCCTGCCCAAAACCCAGTAGGAGGTTCCCATTGTCCTCCTGGTAAACAGAACCCTTCATAATAAGGTTTGCAGGCACTTTGTGCTTTAGACTCAACGCAATTGCTTATTCGTCCACAGGGATCTCCCTTCTTCACCAGAAGGACAGATGTCCTGTGCTTCCTTGCCTCTGAGTGTCTTCTTGTGCATTTCCTTTTTACTGCCTCCAATACCTTCTCTTATTTGCTGTGCTTGCACTCTTCAGCTCTACATGGGACTTCACTATCCCTTATTCCCACGTTGGGGCCATATACATTTCTTTGAGCTTCTAGTAACACATATTTTCCCTCTTGCAATAATTATAATATTATGTAATATTTTCTGTTCATTCCTCTATATTTCTAACTAAATGGAAAGTTCCCAGAGGGCAAGAACTATGTCTTTCTTGTTCACTGTTGTATTTCTACATCTAACCTAGTGATAGGAGCATAGCAAGCATTTAATAAATATTTATTATATGAGTAATCCAATAATGAATACTTATTAAGATTTTAGATAAATAGCTACATTTCTAAAAAGAATTAAAATTACAAAGACATAATAAAAGCATACTGGGAACATTTTTAAACAAAAGTATTTCTTTATTAAAAGTTAGAAATGAGTGAGGGCAATCAAGGAAAATGTGCCTGACTTTTCTCCCAGTTTTTCACATCAGCCTGTATATTGCCAGGACAAATAATCACTGGATGTTTTACATCTTCAGTTTGTATCTTGTTAATTCATCTGATAATCTGTCGGCCTTTCCAGAAATATTAACAGTAAATATATCTCTCTGGATAGATACTCAGAAAGAAGGAAAATGCCCCCATAGCAGGTCTGCCCTCTGGATTGTTTTTGTAGGACCAGCAGTGGATTTTAAACTATACATCCCTCCTTCTGTCCAAGGTCAGAAGTGGGCTCATCTTCTGGATATGGTCTGATGCCTAATGCCATTTGACTTTCATTCTAGAGGGTAAATCATTGTCTGAAAACTAATAACAGCTAACATGTACCAAGTCTTACTCTATACCAGGCATAACCTCATTTATTCTTCACAATAACCCTGAGAAACATATATCATCATTATATAGATGAGAAAACTGAAGCTTAGAGAAGTATCTTGTTCAATATCAAGTAGTTGAATTCAAATTATTGTGTTCATTAATGATGTATTCAACCACTAGGTACAGTAATCTCCAGAAAGCTTTCATTACAATAAAAACACATATTACCTGTAAGAAGTACATCATTATAAAGAATTTCATAGTGTTGTATTGGCAGAAATTGGGTTACTAATTATAATATGAGTAATATCTTAATGAACACTAAATTATTTAATTTGTCTGGAGGGAGAGTTGTGTTGACTATGTTTAGATTTACATATTGAGAAAATTTTGATTTAAAATATGTTAAGGAAATTAATTATAGATAACTCTTACATTTGTGAGCTGCACAGCGAATTATCCCAAAACTTTTAGTGGCTTAAAAACACAATGACTTATTATTTCTCACAATTATGTGGGCTGACAGGGTGGGTCTTCCGTAAATCACCTGGGCTTACATGTGTAACACTGTCTTAAATCTTCCGGAGATCTTAACAAGGCGTCTTAGAGATAAACCCTAGATTTGATCTTTGGTCTCATGCCTCATATCACCTTGAGAATTTTTTTGTGGCTGATAATACTTGGGATGAAATATAGTTTTATTTTTCAGTCCAGTAAGTCCTGGCCTTTGTATATTTCCTTTAGCATTCTGCTTATAAACAGAACAGTTTCTTTACACATTTCTATCTTCACATAACTTGTCATATGCAGCTAAAAGAAACCAATTGGCACTTTCAACATTTTATGTAAAGGTAAAATTAGCCAGATCTACAAACTCATTAGGTTTGTTTTCTGTCCTTCACATTGTTACAAGCATTTTGCATGGTTTTTTCTCTGTAACATAATAAGGATCATCCTTCTTCTAATCTGCAAGACATCTTGCCCATTTTCTTGAAAGCATTTCCTAGTAGATTTCTTGCTGCTGTTCAGTCTCTGTATAGCACTTACTTCCTAGTCACTGCCACATGTTTTAGGTTTTCGAGACTACAAACACTATACTTTAAAAAAAGAAATTTCAACATTTGTTTCAGATTCAGGGGGTACATGTGTAGGTTTGTTACCTGGGTATATTGTATGATGCTGAGATTTAGGGTACAATTGATCCCATCACCCAGGAACTGAGCATAGTACCCAATAGTTAGTTTTACAGCCCTTGTCCCCCTCCTTCTCTTTCTACTCTGTCCCCAGTTTTCATTGTTGCCATCCTTAAGTCCATGGAATACCCGATGTTTAGCTCCCACTTGTAAGTGAAAACGTGGTATTTGGTTTTTGATTCCTACATTACATGCTTAGGATAATGGCCTATAGCTGCATCCATTTTTCTGAAAAGAACATTATTTCATTCTTTTTTATGTCTGTGTAGTATACTATGGTGTAAATGTACCGCATTTTCTTTATCTAATCTGCCACTGATGGGCACCTAGTTGGTTCCATGTCCACACTATTGTGAATACTGCTGTGATGAACATGTGAGTGCATGTGTCTTTATGGCAGAATGATTTATTTTCTTTTGGATCTATACTCAGTAATGGGATTGCTGAGTCAAATGGTAGTTTTAAGATTTTTGAGAAATCTCTAAACTGCTTTCCACAGTGGTTGAACTAATTTACATTCCCACCAGCAGTGTATAATCATTCCATTTTCTCCATAGACTCGCCAGCGATTTGTTGCTTTTGACATTTTAGTAATCGCCACTCTGACTGGCATGAGATGATACCTCAATGTGGTTTTGATTTGCATTTCTTTGATGATGAGTGATGTGGAATATTTTTTAATGTTTGTTGGCCACGTGTATGTCTTCTTTTGAAAAGGGTCTGTTTGTCTTTTGCCCCTTTTTAAATAAGATTCTTTGGTTTTTGCTTGATTAATTGTTTAAGTTCCTTATAGATTCTGGACATTAGACCTTTGTTGGATGCATAGTTTGCAACTCTTTTCTCCCATTCTGTAGGTTGTCTGTTTACTCTGTTGATAGTTTCTTTTGCTGTGCAGAAACGCTTTAGTTTAATTTGGTACCATTTGTTAATTTTTGTTTCTATTGCAATTGCTTTTGAGGATTTAGTCACAAATTCTTTCCCAAGGCTGATGTTCAGAATAATGTTTCCTAGGTTTTCTTCTGGGATTCTTATAGTTTGAGGTTTTAACTTTAAATCTTTAATCTATCTTGAGTTAATTTTTGTACATGGTGAAAGGTAAGGAAGGGTCTAGTTTCATTCTTCTGCATATGGCTACTCAGCTACCCCTGTACCATTTATTGAAGAGGGGGTTCTTTCCCCATTGCTCAGTTTTATTCACTCTGTCAAAAATCAGATGGTTGTAAGTGTGTGGCTTTATCTATGGAAAACCCCATTTCTAAGAGCCTGAATTAGTCAGGGTTCTGTCAAGGAAACAGAATCAATTTGAGTATTAAACATTAAGGGATTTACTATAAGATTTAAATCTTACATAATTTTTAGAGGATCTGGGAAGTAGAAGTCTTGAAGAATGA
This sequence comes from Rhinopithecus bieti, assembly GCF_001698545.2. NCBI lineage: Eukaryota > Metazoa > Chordata > Mammalia > Primates > Cercopithecidae > Rhinopithecus > Rhinopithecus bieti. The sequence continues at coordinate 2,867,855 of NW_016804447.1, read as the reverse complement.
GTTGAAGGATCAGAAAAATAACCTTTAATCTGCTCTCCCAAAGCATTTGGTGCAGGATAACAAGCTGGAACTCACATGCAGAATCTGAAAAGCCAAGCAAGTCCAGCCACTGAAATGAAACTATGAAAGAGATGTGTGTGGCCAGATCTATTGGAAGCTATTGCCTTTGTGTTGGTCAGAATGTCCAACAATTAGGATGAAGAGCTGGGGCCTGTAGAATGATGTGGATCAAGGACGAAGAGGAAACCACCAGGCACATTTGCAATGAACAATTGCCTGTCTATCACTTTGATAAGTGATTCTCAAATGCAGATTCTCAAATGCATTCTACTGTATTAAGAATGCAGTAGAATGAGTTTCATAGTGATATAACATATCACTGTGAAAACCTTCCGAGAGTAATAGTTACTGACAGAGTGATTTAACTTTGCCTCCCAAATATCTCAAAGTTCTCTGTGTGTGTGTGTGTGTTTCTCTCTGTTTCCCTCTTTATCGTGTCTAACTCAGTACCACACAGAGAAGGACATTCTGGAAACAAGTTTCAGCTTAACCAAGTTGATAATAAAATGACCCAGCACTGGAGGGAAGTAAATATTTCTGTTGATAAAAAGAATGGGACTGTTTGATATCCTTCCTTATGGAGGTCTAGGATTTAAGCTTTGCTGGGAGGCTCAGGCAAGGTCAAGGCCATAGTTATGTGCCGTACTTCAAACAAGTGACCACAGTAGAATTCCGGGACTCTTGGACTTTTAGGATGTCAGGATTAATGCACAGGTGCACATGACTAGCTGGGTTGGGGTTTGCCCTGATAAACATCCTATGCAGAGACTCCAGTGGATAGGTCATTCTTTCTTATGTGATGGTCTATATCATCCAGATCTCAATTTTTCTTATGTCCCAAGACTTTTAGAACAACTCCAACCCTACACAGAGATTAGTTCTCTAAAATAAAGAATTCAATCATAACTATTATCTGTGGTGTTTTCTTTTAGCACTTCCCTTTGTGAGACTGACAAAATATCTTGAACATAATAAATTCCCAATGTTTAGAATGCTGAAAAGCTAAGTGGAGAAAGAACTAAAGATAAGAACAAGCCATATATCAGAGTCATAAGAAAATAGGCTAATCTTTGCTTAAGTTCGAAAGTAAACATAGAGTCAAAAGTGGGAAGAAAAATAAACGTCATAGACTAGGTAAACACAGGAATTAAATAGGTGGCTGAGCTAAAGCGAGAGTCAGTGAGAGAATCTAGGAAAAAAGTCCCAAAAGATGAATCAAGCTGACATCCATTTTTAGTAAGTAAAAATGACATGATTCATAGGCAAATGAGTATAAAGGTCTCGAGTTTCTGCCTGCTACTTCTTAACTGGGTGACCTTGGATAGGTGATTAAACTCTTCTAAGCTGCTCTAAGCCTCAGCTTCTGCCTTTGTAAAATAGAGCTACTTTATGGGATTTTTGTAAGAATGAATTATGATAGTACATGAAAAGTGCTTAGGGTAGCATAAAGGACTCAATGAATGTTAATTGCTATTACTAGAGATTGTGTTAGATAACATCAGTCTTTTCTAATGTTCTTAAAATGTTGTCGGAGTATAATATTCCTAATTTGTTCACTCATTCTCAGTGTTGTGGAATTATAGTCCCCCTGATCTGATGCTGCAACCCCATGAAGAACTTCTTTTTACGTAAATGGCTAGTGGTAGGCAGAGTGGATAATTCTGTATAAGGTGTATGCATGGAATATATTTCCTGAAATGCACTATACATACATGATCCATGCAAATTCTTTACCTCCATTTCTCCCTTATTATCAACCTGCTTATTTAGAATCTGATTGTGACCATGACCAAAATGTTTTGGTAGAACTACTTAATGTCAGTGACTAAACATATTAGGAAGAACTTGACTCATATTTCTAATTTGCCCTTGCTTTGTTTCAGAAATGAGTTAGAATTTACCTCCTGTTAAAAAGAACTGACTGATTGTAAGAATCGTAATAATGGAGATTTAGATTTTATGACCTTCACACCAGATATGATCCTTATGCTGGCAATCAAGTCATGGTTATTTAGCTTAGGCTGAATTTATAATAACTTTTGGATTATTCTGAATGACATAAAAATGGTCCTAGGAAGAAGACTGAGAATTTAGGCAGCTACAGGTTTTCCAAATACATATTATGTGGAGTCTAGTTTCTCCACTCTTTACTCATCAGTCCTTATACTCGGGTTCAGCTATAACAACTTTTCTGTTATTTTACTTTTCTGCATGTCTTGTATAGTATATCTGTTTTTCCTTCTCCTCCACCTCCTCCTCCTTCTTTTCTCTCACTTCTTGTTTACTGTGATTTTCCAAGGAACTAACTAGAAATTATTCAGCCTAGTTCCTGATTTTGTCCTAAACAACATTAATGTCAACTGAGTTTGCACCATCATTCAAGATTTATGTAAATTTGCAACAATCTCTCTTTCCAGATGGTAAGTCTGAGGTTCTCAACAAGATTTCAATGACTGATGTTCTCATGGTTGCCTCTAGCCTTGAATTCCTCTTCCCACTGAACTCCACTTCTCAAGAGTGTCTCATCTCCAATGTTTGTTCATGACATATGGTCCTATGCTGACCTATTCCTCTCTGCTTTCTCCAAAATGGTACCCACACAAGTCATTTGCAGGTGCATCAGATTTTACCAAGAAGAGCAGCAATAATTTTCAAATTTCAAATGTGTAATACTGAGCATTAGACCTGTTCTAGAGGCTTTTGTCCATGAGCCACCCACTAGAAATTTCTTAGTAATCACAGAGTTCCTGCATCTCTGGATTCCTGCTTTGCTACCTTTTTCTGTCTCTTTCTCTTTCTCTTTCTCTTTCTTCTGTCTTCTCTCTCTCTCTCTTCTCTTCTCTTCTCTTTCTCTCTCGCTTTCTTTCTCATCTCCATCTTTACTTTGAAAGGGGTAATGTCTGAGTTTCTACCCATTCCTATTTCATGTGTTCTTTTAAATTCTTATTAAATTTTTGGACAAAAAAAAAATTGTCTTTTTTTCTTCTTCTGCTTAGATCCTTTCAGAATACATCCTCAGGGTTCACACATCTAAAGCAAAATAGCAAGGTGTTTTTCTAAACAAAGACAGTTTTCTCTCTAAGGGGATCTCTGAGCCAGCTGTTAACATTACAATTTTATTTACCCTGCCACCTTCACTTAAAGAATAAACCAATGAAGACCTTTTGGGATTTAACTTCTCCAGAAAAAGGCATATGCACATGGCAGGAATATTATCATAATATAGTTTTCCTTAAAGGTTTTGGATATGTTGATATTTGTAATCCAGCTGTCCCAGTACACAAAACCATGTTAGAGAAAACTAGATTCACTGTAGCAGTAACACACACTTGTTTCTACTCATTATATATTCATACAGTTTTCACAAACGTCTGCTGCTTTCAAACCTGAATCACTGTCCTTGATTCAAGCTTTCATACCTTTTTCTTATTTTCTCTTAGGATGACTTCTTTTCTTATTATTCTAAATGTACCCCTTCGCTTCTACAGGTAAAGCAGGTAATCTTCCAAATAATAGACTAACAAATAGAAAATGAGGCAATGATGCAAGGAATTCAACCATGTCCCTGGACCATAATAGGAGTCAGGTCACGCTGTTAGCTAGTTGTACATGTGTCTTACTAAACTAATTAATAACTCTGATGCTTCCTTATCATTGTGGTGTTCCTATGCATGCCAATTGCATCGTTGTCCCCAAGTTTAAATCCATATGGTTTGAAAACACTTTGCCCACAGTATTAGTAAACACATGTGGATGGAGAGCGCACTGTAGACAAAGCATTATGCAAGAGCTATGCAAGAAATGTCAAAGACAAAGTGAATTATGCTGCTTTTCTGCTTGGAGCTGGGGTACAAGAGCAAAGGTACAAATTTATGCGAGCTCTGCTTCCTTGTACAGGCACACATTTCTTGAGTCACTTATATGCATATGCATGAAACTGTACATAAATATACATTATGATATATTTCTATAAATATACATATGATAGAAAATCAGGCTTCTGACTCTGCAACCCAGTCTCTTGCCACATCCTTGCAGTAGCACGGAACCGCTTGGTGCCCAATTTCCTGCCTCTGTGACATGCATATACCACCTACTTTAACTCCAAAGTCCTTCACAATGGCCCATTCTTCTCAGAGTAATGCTCTCCTATCCTTCAATACTCCTCCTTGGACTCAAATCCTCCAAGAAACCTGATTGGGGAAACATACACATAATCACATGAATCCTTAAGTTTTAATTTGTTCCTCTCTTCAGAGTGAACTAGTCACAACCAGGAGATAGCATCAAGTTAGATTGTAAAAGTGATCTGCAGTTTAATTATCTGATTAGTAGAGCTCTTCACATTTTCCTCGTCAAGCCACCTTTGTTTGTTTTTATAGTAAGCTGCTGTGAAAATTTCTCTCATATAATTATTCCCCAGGGTCTCTCTTACTAATTACAATCTTCCAGAACTCACTCTTTCAGGAAGCCCCTGCTGCAATTACTAAACTGGCTCCAGGACACTGGGTTACAACTTTTGTGAAAGCAAATGTACTGATGATGAGGTGCCGTACTTAAGTAATGTGCCTCTCATCTTCCCATGGCATAACAATTACGGGGGGATTTCACTTTGTTTTTTTGTTTTGTTTTGACATTTGTTTCCTACAGTGTAGCAAAAGGAGAATTGTGTTATGTATGGACTTCTAGTTTCTTTCCTCATTTTAGTCATTGCTGGAAGTTTGTGGTATGAGATTGACGACAGGTTCTGGTTTCTCCCCAATGCATGATGCTCCTTATTTTGTTTTGTTTTAGGTTCTTAAAATCCAGTCTCAAAAACCCCTTTTGGCTATTTCAGTTGCCTCCAATGAAGTCTACACCATACACTAACATAAACAAACCATATTTTGAGGTTGTAAACATAAGTAAGCATACAGCTTACTTGCAATCTGTTCTTGATGGACATTGGTTTTGATATTCATGCAATTATGTGCACACAGGTATTTTAGAAACAAATGATGAGAAGTTTCCTAAACTATTGAAGTTACTGAAACAAAGTAAGATCTCAAATGCACATTTTCCACAATGTATCCCCCCCACCCCGCCTCCCTGCCACACACACGCAGAGCCACCTACACTGAGACGAGTTCAAATAACAAAGCTGGCATTGTGCATATCAGCCTTGTTCAAATAGTGTCTGCAGCCCAGTTTCTCAGATTACTCTGCTTCCTACAGAAATAATTTTAAAATGAATCTCCCACTGACTTCAAGGGGCTTTCATCTCTTTAGGATGGTGATGAAGCCTAAAAGTGTATACCTGGTACCCCAGGACACTGAAGAATGAAGTCTGTGTCAGCCTCGCTTAGCAGTTCTGAAGTAGCCCCAATTCCTTCCCTGGTGCTGACCATTAATCCCTGGGAAACCTTTCAAAGGGTTTGAAGTGGTAAGTTAAGAGAAAATGGGCCCCAGGAAAAACATCAAAATTGTATAGTCCTATCATAAATGAGGTTGCTTAGTATACACAGTTTCTTTTGTGCTATGAATACAGAATCGTTTATCCTTAAGAATTTTACCTCAAATGTATTTTTGTACAAAGAATGCAACTCATCTGTAGCATTATAAGAAATAACATACAAAGTTGCTCTAAACTCAATATCTCAACATCCTGGCACATTATAAATTCCAAATAACTCCCAGGAAATTAAGATTATTTTAAACTGCTGGACAAGATAAAGATGTAATCCTGAGAATAAAACACACACACACACACACACACACACACACACACACACACACACAGATGCACACAAAATTAATTGTGGCATAATTATTGCACAGCTGCTCCAAAAATTTAGAAGTACCCTGTTTTTTTTTTTTTTATAGATCCAGTACAATCTGATTATGCTCCTTGCTTGAAGTTTCTCCGGTCCTTTAACCTCCAAAAATATCCATTCAAGCATGCCATTTTCCTAATTAATTACTAAGAATGGGAATTTGCTTGGTATGGTTTTAATCTAATTCATTCACTCATATAGATCAGACTACAGTTGGGGTTACCATAAAATACATTTCTTTTGGAGAGTAATCTATCAGAATTCTTTACCATGCCTGATCTTGCTTCTCCCTTTGTTAATATTCTGACAATGTATCACCGGAGAAGGCTTTATTCATTTGCTCAGATATTCTTTTTTAGGTATGTTCCTCTTTTCTTTCTTCTCTGGATCTTTCTCCAATTTGCTACTGCATTGATCTATTCCATGTATTGTTATTTATTTTTCCTTTCTGCCACTGACACAAGTTTTTCTTTAAGTCATTCCTTACACTTTTAAGAAAATTAACTAAATGGCAGTTAGTTACACCAAATCCTAAATGAAAGTCTTTTAGTATACCTTGCTTTCTCTTTTCCCAATCTAGATGTGTAACACTAATATTTGCTTGGACTTAAAATATATAATGTACTCTTACATTTATAATAATGGACTACAACATTTTAAAGCCTTGTTATTATTATAATTTTATAGGTGAAAATAAGACCAATAGATGTTTCCAAATAAATACAAATAACAAAAGTAAAAAGCAGATTTAAACCCATGTGTGTGTTTAGTTCCAAAGTTTGTTGGTATCTATTGCAACATAGTACCTCATTCAACCGAAAGCTTCATAAACCACAACCCCTACAGAAATATTAGTGAACCTAATAATTCTAGATAATAGAAAAATTATATCATATTGATAGAGATACATTAGTAAATAGTAGATACATGAAACAGAAATTTGTGAGTTTGAATGTCATTGTCTATCAAATCATATAAAGAGTTAAGATGTAACCCTGACAGATTGGAATCCTACTCATAGCTATTGTTTATTAAAATCAATTAGGTATTCTGTCCTTCTTGCCAAAAGAAGATAATTCAGATGATACAAACTTCTTTTGGGACGACTTGTCATATCAGCAGGAAGTCTTATCACATTAGATTTAAAACGCAGACACTTTCCTTGAAATAGCTGTGGAACGAATTGCTTTCCAAAGAGTTTTGCATAATTTTAATTTGTCTTTTTATTGCTATTAATGGACCATCTGTACCTGTGGTGTTCTATGAAATTTAAAAAGAACACACTGTGCAAGTCTTGTAATTTAAAATGCAGAAACATATAACTAAATAAGCCATGTCAAGTGGAATGAAAAAAGTATACCGATAAGTTTTAAAAATCAGTAACAATAAGGAACATAAAAGCTGGGGTAGATATTGTAAAATTTGAACTAGCAAAAACTAATTTGGATCAACTACCTAATTGTTAGTGTGCCTTTCCCCCCTAATTTGCGCTCAATTTGGGAAGCATGGGGAGGCAAAAGAATAAAATCTTTAATTCCAAATCAAACACTTTTCCTCTAATTGGATTAAAGTTATAGGTCAGGATTAACTCAAATTATATGAATTAATCTAAATTACCAACTGATTGTTAGCTTACTGTGGAGATTCAAAGATATTTTATGGAAAATGTTATAGAATAATTGAAATCTTGAATGGGGAACTGTGATTCTTCCCATTATATCATAATTTTAATTCATAGGCCTTTCTATTTTAGTTTTAACAATTTTTCCCCTATCATTAGGGACAGTTTTCAATCATCGTTCGTTCGTTCATATATATCAGTCATTCATGTTTCATTGGTCTAAACTTAATTACATGGCTACCTTAATCATTAGCAATGCTGGGAAATATGGTCTCTTGTGTCCATCTTTAGGCCTTAAACATATGTAAATTTCTGCTTAAAGAGATAAAACAGAATAGATATAGGAGACTGTTGACAATAGCCTTCCCTTTGTGTATCGTATTTGCAAACACAGAATGTATTCACCATCCTCAATGGAAACACACATACCCCTTATATTTCCTGCATTCCGTTTAAAGTCCAGAATCTGTTACTAACATGCAATCCTCTTCTTGTGACTCCCTCATCTATAAACCAAGAGACATGTTATCTCTTCTGCCGATCCTCATCACTTAATATAAAATGATAGAGTAGAAAATTATATATTCATAGAGATAAAAACAGAAAACACAGAGCACTCAGTGGTCCAAGGCGGTCACATATTGACATGTAAAAACTCAGAAATATCCCAGTCTTTGCTTAATTTACCCCAGGCTTTGCTCCCTTGGATGACTCTCTTGGCCATTGTCCTCCATGATTTCTGAAGCCCTCTGAAAATTTTCCTTGGCATGCTATACTTCGTGGACAAACTTGAAGTGAGTTCTTCGGTTTATGCTGTGTTTAGGGGGTGTATAATTTTGACACACAGTTTTTTGACGATACGCATTTGGGAACCTAGGTGTATTGCTTGTAGGCCAGGCTTTGGTGTCTCTCTCTCTTTTTTTTTTCTGAAAGCAGTATTCATTCCCTCAAAAACATTGTGAAGTTTCTATTTGCTTTCTAATCAGTTCTGTGTGAAATTTACCACACTTGATGATCTCTCCCATTTCTTAACTCTTGTTTTCTGCTTCTGTACTAGAACCATCTCTCTGAGACTAGACTCTGGAAAGAAGTTAAAACAATTTTACCTTGCCTTTGTAGCTGAGTGGAGCTTCCATTATCTGGCTGAAAAGTACATCTGAGAGGCTTTTGAGAAAGTCTCTGAGCAATAGTCTTATCTTCTGTTATCTTCTGCTAGTTAAGACATACAAGCAGGAGATTTTCCTCTCATAAGATGTATCACTTTTGTTCAAGTCTAGATCTCTGTCAGAGACTGATTCCCTTTGCAAGGTCTATTTATTTCTACTTCTACTTGCACATTGGCAATACTTACCCAAGCAATTCTCTCTCGTTGTTTATGGCTAAAAGCATCAAGGGGTAGTAACATAGACAAATAATTTGCCTTTACCTAATAATCTTCCTTAGAGCAAGAGAATTCAGAGGTATATCTTCGTTTCATTACAGAAAACAGTTTTAGTAAATATTTTGCCATGATCTAAAAAAGGTCATTAGCTTTCCAGCCTGCGATGTTTATGTCCTCATAGTCTGGAACTCAGTTACTAAGAAAATGCCACATATTTTCTGTGGCAGTACACCACTTTGGTACCAAGTTTTTCATTAGCTGAGACTTAGGTTAAAGATTTATCACAAAGTCTCAAAATACAGGATCTTTAATTAGATAAAATATTTCTCTCTTGTGATAAGTGTGTGGTCCCCAAGAACCCTGACTTACCTGCTGAATATATTATCTTCAACATGTGACTTCCATCTTTGTGTCCAAGATCTTCTACAGCTGCAAATCTCCTACCCTTGGCCAAGAGTAGGAAAAACAAAAATGTATTTGGCCAGCAGCCCTATCTTTAAGAAAACAATCTAGAAGTTTTACATATTGTTGCCATGCCCCACTGGCCTACATATAGTCACTGACTATAAGGAAGGACAGGAAGGCAGTCTCCAGCTAAATGGTCACGTATCCTGTTCACCAAAGTAAATTTAGAAGAACCCAGAAAGACAGAGAATAGGTACTGAAGGGCACAGCTTCTTTTCCACCATTTCTTTTTGGAGGAAAGAAACAAAGGTCCTCTTAAGATCTAACTATATGGGCTAATATACCATATTCTGATTAAATCTACTGAGTATGTTAATTTCTGTTATTATAACTCATTTCTAACCTGCAGAAGACTTTCTCTTTTTATTGGTGAAGAACTTCATAATTTCATCAATTGTTTGAAATGAATACTAACATTGTTTCTTCATCAACACATATATTTTTAGTTTTATAGCTTAGCTTTTCATTAGTCTACTGACATAAATTACTTGCAAATATTAAGACCTTCAGCCTTGTTTTTCTCCATCCAATTACTTCCAGACATAAAAATGTCCAAATTTTCAAGTACATAGTTTTACAAAAGACGCGCACTCTTTGATTACTAGAAGAAAATTATTGAGCAACTTTTAAAGTAACTAGTAATTTCTGTTCTCATTATTCTTTCTTTTAAAACTTAATCCAACCGTGATACATATGTACTTCATTAAAAATGTTTCTTGTTAATTCATTTTCAGTTCTAGGTTTAGTAAAAAGTATTTAACTATTTGAGCTGAAATTTCTGTCTCTATGTATCAGACCTTCTGCAGACATGTTTTCCTATCATAAATAATCTTTATTAGCCTAGCAAAGTAATGACACTTTGTAGACTAACTCTTTTACTTATTCTCCTACTCTTTTGTGTCATTCACAACCATGCTTTCAAAGCTGTGTTCTACAGAGCCCTGGGATTCTGTCAAGTTGATAATGCAGGAGAGAGGTGCCAGGGGTGGAATTTCCCTACTCTCAGCTCTCTAAATCTACTTCATAGCTAAAAACTTGACACTTACCTTTGTTATATATTGGAAATCTGCTTAAGATTTGCTTTGAGAAAAAGTTCTAATGCTTAAAACACTTTAAAAAATCAGAAATCTATGAAGTTTTGTGTTATTATTTTCAGCTTCCTACAATTATCCTCATCTCATGGAAAAATTAGAAAGAGGAAGAGAAAAGAGGCAAATGGAGTTTCCTTTGCTAAGATCTCAAACAACTCTCCCCTAAATAGTCTTCTTCAAACAAAGATACAAAGCTAATTTTCCATTTACTCTTTGAGAGTTCAACAAAAAAACAAGTAAGTAATATATTATGTTCCTCTTTCTCAAAGATTTATATCTGGAGTTAGATAAACCATTGTTACTTGATCAAATAGGTAGATATTGCCATGTAGATAAGCTAATATTTGCATTGGCATGACAACCACTGACTAGTCTAAGAGTAATAGAAGTCTTACTACTTACAACGGAAAAGTCACAACCACCAAGTAATTCATAGGTCTTTCATTGAGATGGCCACCTTGATTTATATCTTAACTAGAGTTCCTTAAAAATACTATAAAGATGTTATAGTTTCCTATATGGACAAGAACAATTGTACATTTTACTAATCTTGAGATATCAATCAATTAAATCTACTCCATTGAGGAGTATCTTCTGAAAATGTTACCATTTTAACATCTATTATTTTAGTATGCCATGAGAATGAATAAAGAGTAAAAAAAAGTTGGTCCCTTTCTGAGTTTTGTATTAAATTCAAATCTTAAAATGAAAAAATGCATATTTTACTTAATTTGGGTTTGTAGACTGTCTCTGTAATGAATATGCTTTATGAAATTTGTTTTCAGCTCCCTCCCTTTTGGTCAAGGAGTGGGGACAGTGTTAAAGAAACAAAGAAAAGCTTGGGCTTTTAAAGTTTTAGAGCATTTACTTTCAAAATTGAGTCAATATAACTAGCATTTTCTTAGTATTTATTGTATAGATGGAGACAATGCAGGAAACGGGAAAGAATACTAGATGGAGGGCAAGACTCTGACATTACATTCTTGTATTTGTCACTAATAAGTCTTCAGTTTACTCATTTCTAAAGTAGTGGGTTAGATGAGGACAATTATTTGGACTCACTGGTCCCAAACCATTTCCACAAATATTTTGGTGGAAAGGTTAATTACAATTATTCTCAACTTTAATGTTAGTTCTCAAACTTATTTGAAATCTAATTTTTTTAAAAAAGTCTATTAAAGTATAAGATGGGAAAAATGTCTCAGAACCTTAAAGAGTTTTATTTTATATACATTGGCCATTTTAGATTTTAATTACATTAACATTTTAATGTTAAAACCAACATTTATACTTACATAAATGTCCAAAATTCTAACAATGGAAAGCAACCTCTTTACAGCTTTCCTTTCCTAAGAGCTCTTGAAAAGAAGTTAATGAAAGTCATTGTTGGTTGAGATAGGTCATGTTTTGCTTTGTTTTGCTCTATTAAAAGAGTATTAGAGCAGAAACAGAGACTTCATTTTTCTTATTCATAATGCTACATGTGCCAAATTACATTTTAAAAGTAATGTATATATTTTTAAGTGTGTAAGGTCATTTTTTCTTTTAGAATGAATATGGCTGATTAAATAATCTTGTTTTTTAATCTTTCAAGGAAGTTACTTAGCGTGGTTTAATCCTAGGTTTTCCAATTGCTCACATTAAAGAGACATTTTCAAATTCAGCCAAATGCATTTCTTCATAATTCTCTGGAGAGCAGGCACTTAACTTTTACTTTCTGGGACACAGTTTTGAAAAGGCTTAAAGCATTTGTTTTAATTTTAATTCCTGAGACCTTTAAAATAACATTCTGGAAGAGTTGGAGGAGCTTTTCTACTGTAACAATAAGTTTCTTTGGACTAAGCCCAGTACTGCTGCACAGCATTGATTAAAATAGTGGATTTAGAGCTAGTGGCTCCTTAATATGCAGGATATTCATTTATTTGGTACCTCCCCCAAAAGAAAAACCCACAAGATGACTTTTTTCAAAAACAAAGAAACAAAAAAATCAGCAAGGAGGGATTTTTTGTGTGTGTGTGTGATTGTTCTGAAATGATATATACAGCTTTGAATTGCTACCTGGAATGAGCCCCACAGTGTATAGAAAAATAGATTTCTCCAAAGCATATTCTAACAGATGTAATATAACCTTCCTCTTTGTGGTCCATCTTGTGTATCATTTCTTTATTTGAATGTAATAGTTTAGAATTTATCTGTATTTTTATTATAGATTTGTGAGGATAAATAAATAAATACAAGTGGTATCTTTATATATTTTTATATTAAGGCCTGTCTGGATTTATATGTGTAAAATGTAATCCATTTGATTAATTACTAATTTCAGTCTAAATATATTTTATTTGTACACATGAAACTAAAAATATACAAAGTGATTAGGTATGCTTCTATTCAACATATGAATTAGTTCAGAATCCTTTCCACTATACCTTCAAACACAACACATTCTATGTGCCCTTTTTGGAACACAAGAATTGTTTGAGGAAAGCATAGTTTGGCTGAATTTTACCCTTCAGGTAAATCCTTGAAATTCAGTTTATCCCAAAAGTTATATACCACGTTGATTATGTTTCTTACACTGAGTACAAATACAGCTTAAAAGCTATGGTAATTTCTTACGGGGCAGTAACCCAATACATGCAGTAGAAAGAGTACAGAATTCTAATTTTGCCTTCATTCACCATGCTTACGTGGGCAAATCTCACAGTCTTCAAGAGCTTCAGCTTCCGAATCTGCAAAAGGGGATATTGTAAAGATAATGTTAAAAAGATAATGTATGTAACATAGTTATCTTAACTGGAAACTCAGAAAAGTTTCTCTTAGAACCGTTCTGCCCAGTCCATTACCTCTAAATGCCTGGTGGATTATAATACTTGCATCTAAAAGTGTTCTGAGATAAATAAGAAAGAAAATAATCATCACAACTGAAAGCTTTATTTCCTATAGAACTACCCCAAACAGAGGCAGGTGAAAAGTGTTGAAGCACACTATCTGACTGGCACAAGGTGATACCATTGCACGTGGAGTTGAGTGGAGATGGGCATTCATATGGGGTGCCAGTTTCCTTGGAATCACCCTAGTGAGGTGTTGAGGACTCCACTCTAACTTCTATGGGCACCACTTCTCAAGTGCTCATTTCTAAAGATGATTTATTTAAAACATGATTTATTCTAAAGATGATTTATTTTGTGTTAAAAAATAACACATAATTATTATTAATTTTTTTTTTTTTTTTTTTTTTTTTTTTTTTTT
>NW_016804447.1:2849398-2854044 GCF_001698545.2 Rhinopithecus bieti | reverse complement strand
AGTGGCCAGATCTCAGCTCACTGCAAACTCCGCCTCCCGGGTTTACGCCATTCTCCTGCCTCAGCCTCCCGAGTAGCTGGGACTACAGGCGGCCAGAACAAGAAGAAAATACACTTTATACAGGCAACCTCTATTAACATTTTGCTATATTTTCTATTTTCTCTATGAGCATATGTGCACATGTAGTTGAGCTCCTACTGTAGATAACTTTATAGTCTACTCTTTGTCATAGTATCAATTTGTGAAAATATCATTTAACTTTGACACATAATTATGAAACAAATTTAACATAATTTTTAATCATTATCCAGTTGTGGGACATAAAATTGTTTTCAACTTTTTCCTATGTAAAATAATACTCAGATCAACAATCTGGTGCATAAGCTCTGTCTGCATTTTTTATTTATATTCTGAAATATTTCAAGAAATTGTGTGGGCAAGGGATTTAAATATATTTAAATTATTGTCTAATGTTATTAAATGCCTTGTGTATGTAATGAAGCATCTTATATTCTCATTGATACTGAAGCAATTTATATTCTCATTGACATTATTTAGAGTGTTCATTGTACTATCCCCTTACCAGACCTATTACTATTACACAGATACACACATACTTGTACAACTCGCACACATACACACTTGTAAGTATAACTTTTTTAGGAGCTATTTATTCAAGGCACTATAATGATATTGGCAGGAGACAGGGAAATACTGGGTATAAGTGGGCAGTTCCCCAGCAAAGGCCTCACCCTCAAGCCTGGAGACTTGTGACCCTAAATGGTGACAGGCATTCCTGTTTTTATGTCAAAAGGTTGCCTTTTGGCCCATCATGCCCTCTCTCCTGTACCCATATAAACCCCGAACTCCAAGCTCCAAAAGCAGATAAACAGATGAGGAGACAAGGAGACAAGCTGGTGAATGGCAGAACGACAACAAGAAGAGAAGGAACATCTGAACACCAAGAGGAGTTCAGCTGGGGGCATTCAGAGAGAATTTTGGCCACTGGATGGCCAAACTCCAGGGGAACATCATCTTCCCACTCTATCCCCCTTCTAGCTCCTCATCCGTCTAGCTGAAAGCCACCTCCACCACTCAATAGAACCCTAATTTCATCCTTCAAGTCCATGTGTGACCCAATTCTTCCAGAACTCTAGGCAAGAGTTCAGGATACAGAAAGTTGTCACACTGGCCCTCTGCCCTTGCAAAGTTGTCACACTGGCCCTCTCCCCATGGACAAAAGAGAGTCCATTGAATTGGTTAACACAAGCTGTCTGTGGACAGCAAGGCTAAAAGAGCTAAAACAGCATTGTAACACTGGGGTTGCAGGCACCCACCCCTAGATACTACCACGGGGCTAGAGCCCAAAGCACTCGCCCTACCTCTTGCACCTGTCCATCTGTGTGGTCTGCCTCGCATCAGGGATTTGAGTAGCAGTGGCAACCAACAGGCAAGCCACACCTCTGTCACACATCCTATGAGGAGGATCAGGGAACTCTCCCATTTCAGTAACACTTTTGTTTTCTTTCCTAATATTTAGTTCATTAACACATCTGATTTTTCCTGTCAATAAATGAACAAAGCCTCTTATCATCTTTCAGTATGATCTATATGCTAGGTTTCCATATTTAATATTTGTTTAAAACTATTCTTTAATATATCAGTTGATGTCTGGGGCTATCAACTGATGAGTTGTGTTCCTAGATGAGTTCTAATGTAAATTTTATTACAACTAGAATTTCTTTGTCAAATTAAGCAAAGTAGAAACTAGAATAAAATTACTATGTGAATTAGTATAATGAGAATTAAATTGAAGTTTTGGAATATTGACAATGAAAATACTCTCATTCATTGAAAACAGAGCCCCTTAATAATAAAGATTTCAAGGGACAAGACTAATACATTCCTTCCCACACACTAATTGTATTTAAATATGTTTATATAATATTACAGGAGTCTATATTTCTAGAGATCTAATTCAAACCCAGTATGCTCGCTCTCATAGAATGGAAATGAGACAAATTCATACAGATTTGAGTCCTAGTTTGGTTATTCATTGCCTTTGTGACTATGGTCAAGTTACTTAATTTCTGTAATTTTACAATTTCATATCCTTTAAATAAATAAGAAAATGCCTGTTTCCCAGAGCTATTAAAAGGATCAGATTAAAAATGCATATATAAATATTTTGGACATAATAAATATGCAAAATAGCAAGTCTGTATATGAGACTTAGTTTTTTATGAGGTAATAAGAGCACCACTTTGGGGCAGGCTTCTTTAAGGAAAAGTATGTTTGCTACTCCATAGGCTACAATTTCAGAAACATTTCTTATTCAAGAAATTCCAATTCCTGGATCATTCTTCAAGATAACAAAAATTCTCCTTCTTTCCAGAAACCTTAATTTTGCCTGTTTTATAATCAAGAATTATAATTCTTGTTCCTTAAAATGAATTTCTTAATCTCCAAAGACTTTAGTATTTGATCAGGTTCCACCTACATTTGAGAAGTAGATTATGAGCCACACAAAAGTTTAAAAAGAGTGTTGAAGACCTCAAGAAGGTATTTCTTTCTCTGACAAGTTGTAGAATCTCAATAACTTCTGTGTTCAAAGAACCTTTAAAACATATACTTTGTAGATTGTATTTGGAGGACGAACATTTTTCAAATTTCATCCATAAGCAAAATTTTAAATGGTTTCCTTTGCTAAGACACTATGAAGAAAAGACTTTAAAATAGAAAGAAAAAAAAAATGAATACAGAGTTCATGAGAAATGTGTTTATTCCCCTACTAGAGGTTTATGATCATTTGTTCGCTCTTCTTCCTTATAATCTCATAACACAAACACAATCTTGCCATTTTCAGAGATACTTTGGAGTTCTTCTTTCACATTCAGGTTTCCAAGTTTCTTGAGTGGAAATCTGGTCCCTTGGAAATCCATGGTAAGAATATCCTTTGTTAATGCCAATTAAAATATGAGAAAGATCAGACTGACAAAAAGAAACTTAAATTGTAGCTGGAGGGAATTAGATGAAACCAAAAAAAACCTTTAATGGTGAGTTTTTTAGCCTTTGAAATAGATTTTAAGGAATATGTCACTCTTTTAGAAATATTTTAGGGAATCTTAGAAAATGGCCTAGTTATTTCTCATTTTATTAGGGAATAATAAATATTAATGAATGGATGCCCCGATTTCCTTTTTATTTATTCAAAGCCCAGTTTAATTTGCTGCTGGTTAACTTGAATGTTATTACAAATTGTTATTGCATCCCTACTGAGAGCAGTAACATATCTTGAGCTGTAGCAATATGATTTATATAAACTCTTTTCATTTTATCTTTGAAAGTTAAAATTGATCTTGTATTACCAATCCTACTCTCTTATAGAAATTCTTCAGTGGCAGCTGTATTTGAGAGCCTTATTCTTTGCTAATTATTTGTCTACCATCCAATGTACCCTGTCATCTCATTTTGTATACTGCAAAGTACTAAATAGTTAAACAATACATTCTACTAGATATCCATAAGTAAAGATACTTTTAGATTAAAAAAAAACTGAGAGAATTTCAGATCCAGTGGGCGAGAAGGCAAATCAATGATTCATGATCAATCATGAAGTCAGAGAGAAAAAAAATTTTTAAAAAGTATTTTCTTTTGTATGGGCTTGGTGAAGGCAAAAGTGGCTCAGAAATAAGCCTGTTGTATATAACAATTCAGAGTAATAGATGCATATCTGTGATGCTCGACAGTCCGCATACTGGAAAAAAAAACAAACTATATAATGACATAACAGAGGAGATTTTTGCATTTCCAACATGCCTTTATGTAAGAAGACCTTCAGTGGTGTGATTTAAAGTTTGCTTATTTCTTTCTCTCCAAATCGCAAAACTTCCGTTGTAGATAACAAGCCATAAAAAATTGCCAGTACACGGCTCCATGCATACCTAAAACTTAGGAAATTGCCATTATTTGACCATTTTTATTTTTTAAAATGACAATTTAATATAGTTTCATGTAATCAAGCCAACAGGATCATAGTATGAATTTCCCAGGGATGCTGGAACAAAGTACCACAAGCTGGGTGGCTTGAGCAACAGAAATTTATTGTCTCATAGTTCTCAATGATAGAAGTTCAATTCTAAGGTGTGGCAGGATTTGTTCTTTCTGAAGGTTGTGAGGGGGAATCTATTTCAAGCCTCCTTCCTAGCTTCTAGCTTGTTGTGGTTTGCTGGCCATCTTTGGCATTCTGGGACTTACAGACCTCATCCTGATCTTTGCATTCATGTTCCTATGACGTCCTCCTTATGTGTGTGTCCAAATTTTCTCTTTCAATAAGGATATTTGTCATATTTTTACATTTTTTCTTTTATTTTTAATTGACAGATAATGATTGCATGTATTTATGTAGTACAATATGATATTATGTGTGCACCAGTCATATTAGATTAGGAGCTCACCCTATTCCAGTATGACCCCATGTTAATTCAATTTATTCCTTCTTCAGTAGCCCTATTTGGGGATAAGGTGGAATTCTGAGATACTGGGAGTTAGGATTTCAATATTTGGAGAGGAAAAAATGTAGCCCATGTGACAATCGTATTCCTCATGTTTTCATTTTCTTTGCTTTTTTTTTTTTTTTTTTTTTT
>NW_016804447.1:2806365-2846525 GCF_001698545.2 Rhinopithecus bieti | reverse complement strand
TTTTTTGAGACAGAGTTTCGCTTTTGTCACCCAGGATTGAGTGCAATGGCACGGTCTCTGCACACTGCAATCTCTGCCTCCTGGGTTCAAGCAATTCTCCTGCCTCAGTAGCTAGGATTACAGGCATCTGCCACCACACCTGGCTAATTTTTGTATTTTTCGTAGAGATGGGGTTTCACTTACTATTCACACAGTAAATAGCATCTTAACTATTTTTACTGTTTCTAGTTTAAAGTTAATCAATAGATTTCATTTTTGTCATTACTGTATTTTACTATATTTTCTTTTTTCTTTTTTCTTTTTTTTTTTTTTAGGTGGATTCTTGCTCTGTCACCGAGGCTGGAGTGCAGTGTCACAATCTCAGCTCACTGCAACCTCCACCTCCTGGGTTCAAGCAATTCTCCTGTCGCAGCCTCCCAAATAGCTGGGATTACAGGTGCACGCCACAATACCTGGCTAATTTTTGTATTTTTTTAGTAGAGATGGGGTTTCACATGTTGGCCAGGCTGGTCTCGAACTCCTGACCTTGTGATCTGCCCACCACAGCCTCCCAAAGTGCTGGGATTACAGGCGTGAGCCACCGCGCCCGGTCTCCATTTTCATAAATAAGAAACACTGAAGATTCTCAATCTATCCTCTGTGACTGACTCTTAACTGTTCTTTCACAGTTTTATTCCTTTCTGTCTGCATCAGATTTCAAGTGAGTGCCTTTCACTGTTTCAATTAACCAGTTAACTCTTTTTGTCCAGTCTGAATTTTTCTCAATATTTTAATTACAGTATTTTAAAATTTTTTCAAGAGTTCCAATTATTTTACATAGCTGTATGTTCTTGTTTCATTTCTGCTAGCTTGAATTTCATTGTTTTTATTAATTTGTTTGTATATACCAATAATTGTTATTTTAAATTTTATGTTGTTTAATTTTATCTAGAGTAAACTCCTGTTTCTATTGTTAATTTTGTTGGATGCATTTATTTAGTATAGTATATTTCATATGCAACAGAAAATTGAGTAACCTGTTTGTTATATTAAAGATAATATAACAGACATCTTTGTACCTGCCATATAGGTTAACAATGTTGCTGTAGCTCCCTGTGTGGCCCACCATGAGCTCATCGCTCTTACCTCTCAATGGTAACCTCTAACCTGAATTGAACATATATTATTCTCTTTTCCTTAGACTTGCACTAAGAAGGTAAAATTTAAAAGTTTTTTTCAGTTTTGTAATTTCACAACATAAATAAATACTGTTATAAATATTTATGTGAATTACTCTTATGTTCGATAATAAGCTGTGAGATTCTTTGTGCCAAGTTCATTTAGTCATTTTCAATTCACCACAGCCCATCGATTTATAGTACTTTTTCCTGTATTTTCCATCTTATCTCTCAGTATTTTATTTTGGATATCTTCCAGTTTTACTAATTTTCTGTTCAGCTGTGATTGAACTACTAGTAGGCTCATCCACCAAGTACCTAATTTTAGGTATTGTACTTTAATTTTCTAATTTCATTTGATTCATCTTGATAGTTTCCAATTCTCCACCAGAATTATCCATCTTGTCATTTAACTCTTTTAGTATATAAATTAGAGTCATTTAAGAATCTATGTTTGAGTATGCCAATATCTGATTATCTTTCTTGTATTGCTCTATTTTCTTTTAGTTTTTGCTAAGGCTAGCTTTTTTGTCTAACCATTTTTTAAAATGTAAGAAACATTATAATAAAACATATGAACTAACATGAGAGCCACAGGATGTTATCTTTATTCAGAGTGAGAAAATTTTCGGATGAAAATTTCTGTATAATGGATTGAAAGGGCATGAATTTGGACTTTGAAATTTTGGAGGAGTGGTCTACTTCCAATTCAGCCTTATCTTAGGACATAGCTTTTAAAGGTTCCCAGCTGAGAGACTCTATACCTGTAGATCTCTGAATGCCAGTTTTTGCCTCTCCAGCTCCATGTGTCTACCAGCAGTTCTGCAAAGCTACTCAGCCATAGCTTTTGTAATCTGCAGTAAGTTGAAATAGAAACAGCTCCATAGTTTGCTATCTTGATAGGCATGGATAGATAGACCTACATGTCTACATCTGTATCTGTCCATCTATATATCTTTGGTTCTTTTTCAAATATGTGTGATTATTTTTTATTAATTATTTATTACCCCTTACCTATGCTTTTAATTTCTTCTTTTATCTATTCAATCATATTAAGCATATAATCTTTCTGATAATTTCAATGTATGAAGTCTCTGCAGGCCTCATTCTTAAGCTATTTTTCTGCTTACTCTGCCTCATGGTATTTTTGGGGGGCATATTTTGTAATTTTAAAAACGTAATTGTGATGTCATATATATTAAAACTTTATTTGTGGGCCTTAAGGGGCACTACCAGCCTGGCAGCAGCAACCTAAATCCAATTCTCTACTTGAGACTTTTTATATCCTTTAGGTAGTGTGAATTCACAATACAAAAAAGTATTACAGTTGGCTTAAGAACACTTGATATTTCTCCTCCACCAAGAGCTAAAGTCCAGATAGAACAATTTCCTTCCTGGTCCTTCTTGTGGGACTTTTGTTGTTGTTGTTGTTAATGAGTCACAATTTATACAAGGGCGATGTCTCTGAGAGTCCTCATTCTATGTGGGAGTCTCTTTGACGTTCTCACCATGAACAGACTCAAAACTTTGCTTCCTTGTATTGTGTGACCATTTAAAATGAAACTCAGTTAGGATTAGCAGGCACTGGTCATGTATCTCTGGATATGTGCTTCCAGTTTTCTAACCCCTCAGGAAGGCTGGCTTACTTCACTGCAATCTTCATCATCCATTAAAAGTTTTTTAATTAATATTTTTATGAAACATTTTCAGATATTTTGTAAATAAGGACAAGGTATTAAGATCACAATGTTCAAAACTCCATTCAGGACTTTAGCATTTACTTCTTGGACTTCACACAATAACCTACCAAGTCAGAGGTTGGCAAACTGTGGCCTGTGAAACAAATCCAACCCACTATGTGTTTTTGTAAATAAAGTTTCATTGAAAGTTTTTTTTTTTGTTTGTTTGTTTGTTTTTGAGATGGAGTCTCGCTCTGTCGCCCAGGCTGGAGTGCAGTGGCCGGATCTCAGCTCACTACAAGCTCCGCCTCCCGGGTTTACGCCATTCTCCTGCCTCAGCCTCCCGAGTAGCTGGGACTACAGGCGCCCGCCACGTCACCCGGCTAGTTTTTTGTATTTTCAGTAGAGACGGGGTTTCACCGTGTTAGCCAGGATGGTCTCGATCTTTTGACCTCGTGATCAAAGTGCTGGGATTACAGGCTTGAGCCACCGCGCCCGGCCTGAAAGTTTTATTGAAAGCTTTACAAATACGTTTTTCTGCCTTCAGTTTAACAGACTCATTTACAGTGTGTGTGTGTGTGTGTGTGTGTGTGTGTGTGTGTGTGTGTGGTGTTTTTGTTTTATTTTTATCTTCTTGTTTTTCTCTTTCTCTTTGCTCTTCTACCCTCATCCGTCCTTCTCTAGCAAGGGCTTCCTTTCAGGGGTTCCAGTCCAAACCATTCTTCTAATTGTAATATTTTATCCTGAAAGTATGAGGGAAAACCCAAATGAAGCTACCCGGTGAGGGATTGGGTTGGTTCAGCTCAAAGTTGTCTATATCCTCCTGCCCCATAGGCCTGTCTCTCACCATGTACCCCTGTAGACCTGGATCACACCATGTGCCACAGCCCCTGCAATGGAAGAGTCTTTCTCAGGCTCCTTTTATTAGGTGAGGACTCTGGCTTCACTGAGAAAGGCAGGAGTCAGCTCCCAAATACCACAAAGAATACTTTTAATTTTCTTATTCTGACAGGAGTCAAACTCTTGGCTTCCACTGTTCGCTTCTGGATGTGAACCTTGACCATTCCACAGCACCATTTCTGCACAGTATCTCATTTCTTGTCATAAAGTAGTTTATCTTGCATTTGATCCAAGGCATACCTTTTTTATATTTTACCAATCAATGATATTTGTTTAGAGCCAAAGGGACGATCAAAATACTGCCACTGTATCATCTTTCTGGAATTTGAGTTCATGTGATACTTTTAAGGAAGAAAAATTTATCCTCACTTAGGTAGCAGGTCTTGATTGATTTCTCCAAAGGGATCTTCTTTCTTCAGAAAAAAAGTGGAATAGGAGTAGAAAAGGTGACAAGAATGCACATGCATATGTTCATATTAAATACCTTAAAATATAAGATGTGGGAAGGAAAATGTTCTCATGAAAAATGTCATTATTTTCAGAATCATTTTCTAATTACTTGGAACATTCTGGAATAGTTGAGAATATTAAATTTTTATCATCCTTAATTTTTGAAGTACTTTGATTATGTGCAATATAAACCTTTGGCAATGCTGAAGGATCATCTCTGGGGCAGTTGTTCAGCATGTGTTCTGGATGGTGAGGACTAATGACAAAAGCACTCAGCTGAGTAGTGGCTTCCCCACTATAGTAGAGGTGAGGGGGAGATGTGTAGATCCCCTCTCCGTGCTTTTCTGTGCAGAGAAATGTCATGGCACCAGAAGGAGACTTCAGGATGCATAAACATGCATTGATTACTGTATTGGTTCACTGGAGAAGTTATACTTATGCCTCAATGTGAAGAAACGGTCTGATACATTCTTAATATATTTTATACATTTTCTCTCATGATAAAGCATTTTGGAAAATTATTCTACTCCCAAATGATTTATGCAGGTCCATGTAGTGTGTTAAGGAGAGCACCAGACTTGTCAGGAGGCAGACATTTCATTTCTGACTCTTCCCCTAATTAGCTGTGTGATCCTGGCCAAATCAGTACAATTCTCTGGGCCTATTTCATCATTCACAACATTGGTGGACATTGGACTTTATGATTATCAAGAACTTTTCCAGCTTTAAAATGCTTTTTTCATGCCCTTATGCTTGTGCTTAGTATTATGTGTCAGCTTAAGTAACAGAGAAAAATCACCTCTCCCCAGTTTTTGTCTGAAATGTTATCTGGATCAGTGGTTCACAGGCTCATAGAGGACCCTGGGGTCTTTCGTCAGACTTCAGGGGCTGGAGAAGTTGGTAAAAGGGATAGTCTGGGAAGGTAGCTTCTCCAGCCTTCCTCTCTTTCTTCTCGCAGACAAGTTCTGTCTCTTTTCGTTTAACTTACTGATCTCTTTGTAAAATATTATTTAAAGAGAGTACTTTTTTAGTTAAAAAAATGCAAACACCGCTGATTAAAGCTGTTTGGCAGTAGGTCAGTCTTAGTAATGGAATAGTTCTAAGCTCAATGCCTCTATTTGGTGTCTTTTGTAAATGACTGAATTTAAAACTTTTGATTTTATGATGAGATCACATTTGGTATGCTTTGTTTGAGACAGTCTCGCTCTGTTGCCAGGCTGGAGTGTAGTGGCGTAATCTTGGCTCACTGCAACCTCTGCCTCCTGGATTCAAGCAATTCTCCTGTCTCAGCCTCCAGAGTAGCTGGGACTACAGGCGCGTACCACCACGCCCAGCTAATTTTTGTATTTTTAGTAGAGACAGGGTTTCACCATGTTGGCCAGGATAGTCTCTATCTCTTGACCTCATGATCTGCCCACCTCAGCCTCCCAAAGTTCTGAGATTACAGGTGTGAGCCACTGTGCCCAGCCACATTTGGAATGTTTTAAGAGATTTTATAATATTCACTTATTCTTTCTTTATGGATCACACCAATACTCTTAAATAATTTAATATAAAAATAAACTGAGTTGGATGAGTTAAAAGTAGATAACTTTACATGGAAAAAAAAAAGATCCCTAAAATCTTGAAATTCTGTATAAAACTCTTGTTAAATTGACTTGAATACATATTCTTGAAAAGTTAATCTGTGTCTCAATATTTTTCTTCTGAGGTTCTGCTGTTTTTTATTGTACTTTGATGACGTCATGGTTACTCATCAAACAGGGGCCTACTTTTGACCTTTTTGTTTTCTTCACATAACATGAGGATAAGGCATGAAATTCAAATGATTGTTAAGTTGTTTATATCATGTTTATAACTGTGTTACAAGGTTTAAAGCATTTAGTACAGTTTTTGGCACACAGAAAATCATGCATGGAGCCATTATTTTAATGTATAGAAAGGTGTTATCTGAGAATCTAATTCAGACCTATCCATTTCTTCAAGGAGTTAAGTTTCCCATATGTTTGGCTAATACAAGTCCTTAAAGGTAAAAGGTATGAATTTAAATGAATTTAGGAAAGTATTGAATAGAATTTTCCCTTTCTGGAAATTTGCCGTAGCCCATTAGAGACTCTGTGAAGTCCTGAGGTTAGGGGTTAAGTTTGTTTAGCCCAGAATTTTTTAAATATATTTGAGCACAAAACCCCTTATAAAGATAACTTCCACTGCTTTTCTTACAAAACTTGTGTTCTGTAAAACACATTTTGGAAGATACTGCCTATAATAAAAAGAGTTTACTACATAAAATCAAACAAAATATGGGAGTCATATCCTTTCCACACTCTCTCATTCACTTGGACTTTACCACACTCTGGAAAGTGGCTAGGAAGGCATTGTTATGGCTGTTTCACAATGAGGAAGTAGGCTGATGTTTTGAGACAGTGGAAAACATTCCACAGCCCATGGGTGGTAGAACTGGGATTTACAACCAGGTGTTCTAACAACCAGGCCAGGACATTCCTCCCTAAACTGTTTTAAATCTGAAAGTATTAGTCACATGTCACGTGTGTTCTGAAAATTTTCTATGTAAAAACTCTGGGGTTCAGACTTTTAGAATAACTTTTTACTTTCTCACAGACAGAATTGAGCACGTTGTTCTCCTACTGTGTGCTACTATCGTGTGCCTTATCTCTGCTGGGATACACAGAGGGAATATGCAGGTGAGATGGCTTTGAGGAAATAGCTTGTTCAAACCCTGAGCACTTTTAAATATGATGACCTTGGCCTCTCAAGATCCTAAGATTGCACAATCCTTTTATGTAAATTTTTTTTAAATTCAGTTCTGCAACATCTCTAACATGATAACACACATGTAGAAGGGGAACAATGACAGCTATCATAATATCCATATTTAGAGAGTATCCTTATCTGATTTACCTTATGCTTGGAGAAACTAAGTTTGAAATTGGTGGTTACAAAATCAAAAAGGAGCATCCTCTGATAATCATAATGGTGCATACATTAAAGCTAACGATATTGTTGTCCAAGGTCAGAGACCATTGAGAACCATTTTTTGGTTCAGAGCTGCTGGGATTTGGTCCGTAGCTTCAATAGCCATGGCAACAGCTGTGAGGTCTCAGCTCTGATAGAGGCCCCCTAAAGATATCATTCAATATCGTGAACTCTGATAGTTATTCCTTATGAGACTTTGACCTCTGTGAGCCTCACTGTAAACTGGAAATGTTGATACCACTTTACAGAAAGTTTAGATGAAAACAGGTAAATGTACCTAGCACTACCTAGGATTCAACGAGTGGAAGGTACTATTTAGTACAGTTGGCCCTCAGTATCCAGTATCCACAGATTCCACATCCCAGATTCAAACAACTGTGGATTGAAAAATTCAGGGAAAAAAATTCGATAAAAAACAACACAGTAAAAAATAATACAAATGAAAAAGGCAGTATAACAACTGTTTGCATGGCATTTACATTCTATTATGTATTATGAGTAACCTAGAGATAATTTAAAGCATACAGGAGGATGTGTGTAGTTCATATGCAAATCCTATGCCATTTTGTATCAGGGACTTGAGGATCCGTGGATTTTGTAATCAGAGGGAGGTTTTGGTATCAATCCCCCAGGGATACTGAGAGATGATGGTATTTTAAAGAGAAAAAGTAGAACCCTGAGAGGTAATTTCTATATTCCCAATTTAACATGTGAAGGAAGCTCAAGTGGTCAAAAATGTATCTGAAGTCATGCAGCTATTAGAAAATGAACATAGGGATTCAATTAGATCTTGTGATTCTAAGTACACCCTACTTCACTGTGCTGCCTTCCTACTTACATTTAGACCATAAGTGACTGGGTTCAGTTGAAACATTTCTCAGACTTGCTGTATATGTGACATTTTACAAAACTGCATTATTTTAGAAAGACCTTCTCCCTTCTGAAATTTTAATGACTAATCACGTTTAAGCGTGGTACTGGTACTGTCTTATCACTCTTTTCTCTGAAAGCAATCATATACCAACAGGTCTGGTGGGGTCTGAAAACGCAAGCTCACCTATAAATAGGGCATCTTCCTTTCCTCTGATCACAACAGCTTCACAGTGTAATAAAACTCAGGAGCAGATATTGGGAACAAAGCCAGATATTGATTAGTTCTTATGTGCTGACTGCTCTGGGAATTTCTGAGTTTCACACAGATGGAAGTGCAAATTGCTTTGAGAAATCATTGTAAGGGTTTTATATAGTGATTTATTTATATATTTACTATTTAGTTTATGTATCACATGTCACACATGTAGACCATAAGCTGAAACACTTACTTGAACAACTTGGTCCTCAGCTTATATATGGGAATACTCACCCACCACGGGATAATGAAGATGGGGGTGAATATGAACAGATAATGGAGCAACCAGTCCATATGTGCTCTACAAATTGAGTTTAAATGTTCTCTTGAATGTAAATCTTATTTCCATTCTGCTATTAATTTTGTAAAACTAGTTCAACATGGCCAACAAAATAAATATTACATTATTACATAATGATATTTAGCATTTGGATTCTCTATTGGTAGTACATAAAATGAAATTACTTGTGAATTGAAGATCGTATGGCATCTCTGCCATTTAGAGGATAAATATTTAGTTCATCATTTAATAAATATGGATAGATTGCTTATTATGGGCAAACACTTTGATAAATATTAGGGATACAATAATGAGAAGGATATACATGGTCTCTGCTCTTAAGGAATGTATTATTTTGTAGGAGAAATACACATTAATAATTATAAAATGAATACCAGAAGCAAACATATGGAATACTGTGAGAGGAGAAGCCAGCCGTGTCTACAGAGTTAAGGATGACTTCAATGAAGAAATGATCTTGAGATAAGATGTAGAAGATAAGTCAGAGTTAGTAAGGCAAAGCATGGGAAAAGGAATATGGCAGAGTGTGCTGGAAGTCTCTGAAGAGCGGAAAAAGATTAGTGCACACGGGGCACTCAGCAAAGGCGATTATGGCTGGAGTTAAGAGAGAAAAGGTGATATTGCCAGGTGTTGAGAATGGAATAGCATAGACAGGTGAGACCCAACAAGACCTTATGGGTTAAGATGAAATTTTCATATTTTCGTTTTATAAATGAAATGGGATGGGTTAAAGTTGTCAAGTATTTCAATCACATGTTATTTTGCCTGAAATATGTAATCAATATGTAAACCAACTCAACTAGTTTTATTTAAATTGCTGGTTTTATTATTATTAATTTTCATACAATCTGCCAGATTGGTGTTGCAGTTAATTCTGTAGTCTGTGGTTGTCAAAACCACTTATTCTACTGGATTTTATTCTGGAACATAGTGATTGTCTAACACATTACCTGTTTTTTTAAAAATTCAACATTAGCAAGTGATATGGTTTGGCTGTGTCCCTGGCCAAATGTCATCTTGAGTTGTATTTCCCATAACTCGCACATGTCATGAGAGAAACCAGATGGGAAGTAATTGAATCATGGGGGCCGTTACCCCCATGCTGTTCTCGTGATAGTGAGTGAATTCTCATGAGAGCTGATGCTTTTATAAGGGACTTTTCCCCCTTTGCTCCACACTTCTCCTTCCTGCCACCATATGAAGAAGGATATATTTGCTTTTCCTTCCACCTTGGTTGTAAGTTTCATGAGGCCTCCCCTACAGAACTGTGAGGCAACTAAACCTCTTTGCTTTATAAATTACCCAATTACCCAGTCTCGGGTATTTCTTTCTAGCAGCATGAGAAGAAACTAATATAGCAACCATACTCATTTTTAAAATAAAATGCTTTCCATCATATCTAGGATATATAAAATTGATTGAAATGTTAATGTTCAACTTTAAGTGTCAATATGATTTTAAAGTTTAGTTTGAAAAGTTCAGAATTAAATATATCTTAGACTTTATTTAAAAAATTATAACTCCTTTGTATTATTGTATTTTGGCTCAAGAACCTAAACATTTCACCTTTTGTCTGTGGAAGTCTGGTGTAAACACTTTGTCTAACTTTATCTTTTCCTCCTTTCCAATGATCTTTTTAGTAGGAGCAATCAATTTCTGTAATAGTTATTGGCAAATTCGATTATATTATGCTATCTAAGATTTGGCTTATTAAATATTCTCTGGCAATGCGGTGGACAGTCCTAGGATTTGACATTCTAACTAAATACAGTTTATAGGAGGAGAAACACGGTAAGAACATTTTAGAATAATACCAATAAGTAATGTTTGTGTAGCACATTTCCACTGAGAAAGCATTTCAACAAAGTGATTTTATTTGAGTAGTTAACAACCCTGACAGATATAATCATATCATTATTTCCGTCTCATAGGCCAGGAAAATCGGAAGTTATAGGCAAAATTCTTTGCCAAAAGATATTCAACTCTTGGTCTATGGTGAAATCTATGTCTTTTGCTTCTTGTCTCATTTTTCTTCTGCTTCTCTACTATTCTTCATATATAAATTAGAGCCTGTAATATTGAATTGGTAAAGGCATATATTACATATTTAATTACATGTATAATGATATACTTTGCAGATTGAAGAATTTTGTCCCAACTTCATAATATTAAAATCTGTGGCAGCAGAGAGTTTCCAAGGAATAGAACTCATCACTTCACATTGATATCTTGTCTCTGACATCTCTCCCTTGTGTTTTCTTTTTATTCCTTTTTTTTCATTTTTTAATTATATTTTAAGTTCTGGGATACATGTACAGAAAGTACAGGTTTGTTACATAGGTATACACGTGGCATGGTGGTTTGCTGCGCCCATCAACCTCTCATCTACATTAGGTATTTCTCCTAATGCTCTCCCTCCCCCAACCTCTCACCCCCCGACATGCCCCCGTGTGTGATGTTCCCCTCACTGTGTCCATGTGTTCTCATTGTTCAGCTCCCACTTATGAGTGAGAACATGCAGTGTTTGGTTTTCTGTCCTTATGTTTTCTATTATCCTTTGATTTATGAATGTGCTGAGCCTCAGATATTGATGATTTTTTAAAAACTTAAATTACAATATTTCTCTCCAAGTACTCTCTCTTCTTTGTTTTCACATTAGTGTTAGTAATGGCACTATTTTTCCTGTCTCTGAAGATTTCAACCTCAGCGTGATTTTGGGATGCTTTCTTAATTCCTTTTGACATACAGAATGGATTAGCCAATCATTTTTTTCTTACAGTAATTCTTGATGCTGTCTCTCCCTCTTTTTCTGAAGTACTAATCTGGAGACAGACACCCAGCTTGGATATATTTACGTTCTCAGGAAAGACTTAACTTCTTCTCTACCATTATTGTAATCTTACACAAACTGATTGCTACGGTTTCACTATAAGGCTGCATGTTCACATTTAATTGAAAAGATTAGAATGAATTAATGGAGCATTTATTCGATCACATTAATGCTTTATATTCATAATAACATCAAAATGGAGAATTTTATTTATATAAGGGGATTTTCTGAATATTTGAAGAATATATTACTTTATGCACCATTTTTGTTTTAACTATATGTAACCCAAATGTCTCCAAGCCAGTGAAGACCAGCGATATTAGTTTAATATGACACCTGAAGTTTTTAGACTCCTTTATCCCCTTCTGTTAACATCCCATCTACACTCCTGTGGGTTTTGCTAATTATTTTTAGGTATTTGAGATATCTACCAGAGCATTCATACTACTCAAGTAAATGCTGTGTTATTCCCTGAACTCTGTGGAACCTCTAGGTTCCCACCCTTGTGGCTGCTTCTTCACTGGGCCTTGCTTCACTGGCCTACAAAGTTTTTGATAGGTGTAGGAAAACAACTATGCATTGACCCTTCAGGGCAAAATGAATTTTGCCTTCTCCATTTCCCTTAGCTCCAGTCCCTGCCAGTGTTTCCACTCTACTAGGTTCCAGGAGGTCCCCACCAGTTTTACATGCTGCTCTTTGAAGTATTAGAAACTTTCCTGCTGTTCTTTCATGGACTTCTTAATAGCCACCCAAATATTCATTGTGCCAAAGGCAAAAGGTGTCCTATGACAGTGTGCGAAACCTCAAGGCAATGATGTTTGGGTGGAAGTTTGTTTTATGATTTAGTTGAAATAGTTCCCTGAAGTTTTACACGTTGTTTTGCTTGCTTGTCTTGTTCTGCTGGACTCCAGGTCCAGGTCATTGATTTAATCACTTTCATCACTGTCCTTCACAAAGTCCCTCTGTGATGTATTCATTTATATACACTCCTTTGTGTGCACTTCTCACTTTGTTTTCTCCTATCTTTTCATGCTCAGTAATTCTAACATGTTTAAGGTGTGTGTCTTTGGTCTTGTAACTACGCTTTTGAAACATGTATTGTTATTTTTGAATGAATGTCATAATGTCATGTCATGCCATATAATGTAATTATTTCTTGTTTTTCCTCTTGACACTATGCTTTTGAGTTTGCTTTATGAATGTCTAATCCATTCCTTCTGACTGTTGCATGGTGCTCTAGTTTGTGTAAGTACAGCATTTTTGCCTATCCACTTCTGGTGACAAAGACACCTAGATTGCAGCCAGCTATCGCCATTTCAAATAATGCCAAAACTGACATGAAATATCACACATCAGGGTCCTGTGTGTGGATTTATTTGAGTTACATAACTAGAACAAGAATTGCTGGGTGATACAGTATAAATACAACTATTTTGACTGTGTGTTTCCAGGTTTTCCTCTAGAGTATCAGTATCAGTGTACATTTCCACCACTGCATCCTATCCATATTCACATTACATTAACACCTGGAATTACCTAGCAGCGTACTGATGTTCTCCAATATTTCTGATTCACAACATTACTTAGTCTTTTCATTTTCTCCTTTACTCAATGTGTCATTTATTTCCTTTGTCTAGGCTGAGCAATGGAATATGTACAGAAGTAGCATGACACCTGATGCCTGAGTTGTCTTCTTTGCCTTTGACACTGCAACCAATAACATTCTAGATTGTGGACAGCCCGTAAATCTTAGGCCTAAAAGAAGATGAAATGAGTCCAACTGACCCACTGGCCTAATATATACAACTAGCATGAGCAAAATATAAAGTTTCTTTCGTAAGTCATTAGAATTTGTGTGTTGCTTCTTACCACAACATAGCCTACCCCATTCTGACTCACATATACAACTTGTTAAACTTTGCCAGTATAGGAAGCACAAAGTAACAATTAATTTTAATTTATAGTTTTCTGATAACTAGTGGCTGTGACCACCTCCTCATGTATTTCTTAGTCCTTTTGTTTTCTTCTTTACTCAGTATAGCATTTATTTCCTGTTCATTTTTCTTTACCTGGAGATCTGCGATTTATTTTTAAATTTTATGTGCAGAATTTTTTCTATGTTCCAACATTAGTTCTTGTTAAACAATCAGAATATCTCTTTCCAGTGTCTCATCTCTTAACTTTGTTCAAGCTGTCCTTTGTAAACAGAAATCACGAGTTTTGATGTAATCAAATTGATCCACTTTTGCTTTATAGTTTCTGCTTTTGAAGTTTTAGTTGAAATGTTTTTACTTTTTGTTAAGCTACAAAATGTTTACACTACTTTCTATTACCATCACAGTCCTAATTTTCACATTTTGTTTCATCCTTCTGGTGTTGTCTTTTTGAATAATTTATGTAAGAATCTAGTTTTTTCCACATAAATATGAAAAAGTTTTGCCAATAAAATCTACTAAACACTCCAATTGCTTTATAGTGCCACAATTGTTTATCACCTAATTGTGCTCTGAGATCTCTATTCTTTTCAGCTGGCTCATGCTATGGTTTGAACGTTTTTGTTGCCTCCAAAATTCATGTTGAAACTTAATCCCTAGTAACACAATATTTGGAGGTTGTGCCTTTTGGGAGGTATTTAAGACATGAGGGTTCATGACGGAGAGTTTGGTCTCTTTTTGCCATTTCACTCTTCCACTGTGAAAGGACACAGCATTTCTCTCCTCCAGAGTATATAGTAATAAGGTGCCATCTTGGAAATGGAGACCCAGCTCTCACCAAACACCAAACCAGCTGGTGACTTTATCTTGGACTTCCCAGCCTATAGAACTGTGAGAAATAAATTTAGGTTCTTTATACATTACCTAGTCTTGGGTATTTATTAATAGCAGAACAAATGAGCTAAGACACCCTATTTATCTGCTCTACCACCAATGCCACAGATTTTTATTTTCAAAGGTGGCTTTGTATTATGTTTTAATTTCATATTTCTCAAAGAAAGCCCCAAATGAAATGTTAATTTAGTTTGAATTAAATTTATTGACAACTTGGAGGAGATTGACATCTTTAAAGCATTCACTTTTCCTTTTAAAGAGCTATTAAAGAGCATGGAATACCTTACTATTTATCAAGTCAGCTTCTATGCCTTTGAAAAGAATATTTTTTTCCAAAGAGATCATTTTGTTTTCTATTAATTCCTGTATACTTTATTGGTTCTACCTCTATTGTGATGTATAATTCATATTTTTATGTCATCTAGGTAGTTATTGCTAATACAGAGAAGTGCTTTTAAATTTTTCAAGGTGAGCTTCAATCTTTGTTGTATGCCTCTTTGAAATGAGATACAATCCTGAAGTTAGCTAAAATAATGACTATCATATTTTTCTCAAGACATCTACTCCATTATTAAGATTAAGGTTTATTACTGGGTCCATTTATTGTACCTGGCAACATTTTTGTTTTGAGTTCCCTTATATTGAGAGGTGAAGTCAGCTGTACTTCCTGGGTTGAGTGGGGACTTGGAGAACTTTTCTGTCTTACAAGAGGTTTGTAAAATGCACCAATCAGTGCTCTGTAAAAATGCACCAATCAGTGCTCTGTAGCTAGCTAGAGGTTTGTAAAATGCACCAATTAGTGCTCTGTAGCTAGCTAGAGGTTTGTAAAATGCACCAATCAGTGCTCTGTAAAAATGCATCAATCAGCGCTCTGTAGTTAGCTAGAGGTTTGTAAAATGCAGTAGTCGCACTCTGTAAAATGGACCAATCAGTACTCTGTAAAATGGACCAATCAGCACTTTGTAAAACGAACCAATCAGCAGGACATGGGCAGTGACAAGGGAATAAAAACTGACCACCCCAACCAGCAGGGGCAACCTTCTCGGATCCCTTTCCATGTTGTGGAAGCTTTGTTCTTTTGCTCTTCACAAGAAATCTTGCTGCTGCTCACTCTTTGGGTCCATGCCATCTTTAAGAGCTGTAACACTCACAGTGAAGGTCTGGGGCTCCATTCTTGAAGTCAGTGAGACCACGAAACCACCTGCAGGAACCAACTTTGGACAAAATATTACATTCCTTCCAGTGAGGGGACATTGTGGGATCCCTCAGCCATTCTCCAGAAATAACCAGATACCTTGCCACATTCATCACTAGACAGAAACCTGACTCAGGAAATGATCCCTCTTAGAAATCTATGATGTGCACTTATTTTTCTGTCTTTTAAAATAGAGCTTATTGAGTACTTTCCTGATGACCAAGTCCATCATTTAGAACATCACAGACTACAAAATATTGTATTGTGATGATGTGTTCAGGAATCCGTGATATGTACAGAGCAGCTTGACCTTAAGTCTAGGGATTAAGTTTCAACAAACAAATGATGCTAGTCCAGCTCTTGCATCTATTTTTCTAAAATTTTCTGTTCTGTTTCATTCTGTCATTCTACAGATACTCTATTTTCTGTGGTCAGTCAGCTTGCTCTTTCAGACATTCTCTATTCCTATCCTAAACTATCAACTCCGCAAAACAAGAGTAATCGTCATTTACATCACCTCTGTGCACCACTGCAGGCCTTTTCTTAGTATGTGCTTAATTGACTTTTTATATTTGCTATTTTAAATTTAATGTGATGTGCAAAAGATGAAAAGTGAAATTGTCATCGGGCCTAAAACAATTATAACTATTTGTTGAAGGAGGGACTGAGGGATCACCTATGATACATGTAGAAGTTTAGTGTCAAAACTTAATGAGCCAATTTTCATCAAGGATTCTTTGTGCTATTTTGGTTTTTAAATGGCTGATTCTCAGTTGTGTCCAATTACTTAAGGTTACACAACAAATGCTTTTTGAAATTAATACTATTATTATATTAAAGGTTTTTAGAAATTTTGGGTTAATCAAGAGCAAATACCTATGGCCGATACTTGGAATAAAAAATCTTTCAGGGGAGGGCATGGAGAATTTTTTTCTCTCATCTATAACAGCAAATGGCCAGGATAGCGATTATTTTTCAGCACCGATGCGTATTCCCTCAAATACTGCTATTGATGTCTATAATTTCGGTGTTAGAAAGCTTTTGATATTTTGCTAAATGCCCCAATTTAATGTTTTAAAATATCCAGATGCCTTGCTTTTAGTTATATAGAAAAAAATCCATATGTGTTGGTGTCTAGGGTTTGCTTTTGGGAAAAAAAAAAATCTAGACTTTATTTTAGAAAAGGAAATTATTTTACATAGCACCCAACTAAATACTTTTAATATACAAGCAAGAAAATTTTATATAATATTTGTTTACTCACTTGGGAACCACTACTGAATTCATACTCTTGGAATTGTGAGTCATTATTTTAACAGTTGTCCTTTTCAAAGTGCCACTAGAGTGTTTCTATCTTAAATGATTTTAACAATTCAAATCAAGCAACAGGAGCCCAGCTCAGAGGTACTATGAAAAGACAATAATGTTTTGTTTTACTTTTAAACGTGCCATCTAATCATTAGCTTCGTGTAGGGTGGTGCTCCATGAGGGACTGAGGTGGAAGGCGTTGGTCAAGAGCAGTTTACTGAATTAGCCCAGTCCTCACCACTGTGTATGGATCAGTCAGGCACCCTCCTGAGCCTAGAGAATGGGAAAGAATCGGTCCCCAGGTAAACATGATGACCAAAAATGGTCTGCAGTACAGCTTTCCAGGTGAGAAGAGGGTTTTACAGGCTCACAAGAATGGCCTGCCCTAAAGAGTCTGGGGAAAGCAAAGATTCATTCTTGCAGTTTAGGGATTTAACTGAAGCCGAAGAAAGAGCTAGAGATAAGCCAAGACTAGGATTCATTATTTGCCTCCCTCTCAGTCTTTCTTTCTCCGCAGCACACTGCCTCTGGGTTACATCTTATATAACTCTTTTCTTTTGGCTTTATGTAATAATTTTACATTAGCTTCTTCAGACTCTTTGAAGAATGATCTTTGCTGACCTACATGATTGACGGAGGTACTGAGGGATCACCTATAGGTAAAGTGAATAATATTTAGCATCAAAATTTAAAATGTGTTACATTCAGAGAGAAAGGACCTCATTCAGACAGAATTCTTTAAGGGGCACTGTATAACTTCAGCCACACTAATTTTGACTCTAGAAATTTTTATGGTTCCACCAGTCCATTATGTATTTATAATAATAACCAGATGGGTTTGTCAGCTTAGCACTTTATGCAGGCAAAGAAGGCATTCATTAATAAAACTGAATCCATATGCTATAATAAGGAATATATGCAGTTTACAATTTGGACTATTCCGAACTACATTATTGCTACCCAAGACCATTCTCTATTCTTTCTTCAGTAAGGATAAGTGGGTGTCATTTGACCAGAATGGCTACAGATATTTTCATTTAAGGTGGGAGAAATTTCCTGTGAATCACAGCTTACTTTGTCCCAGCTTACATGTTTCCTAGGACGTCTACTTTTTGATGTACGGTATCTCTTAACTAAGTCTGATTTTGTTTATGCCTACTTTCAAAACACCATCTCTAAATACAAAAGTTGTATGTTTTGATTTCTGCTGAAAGCTTTGCTCTTTTCCAATACATTCTACGAAGTGTTGCAAAGACTGTGATACTTAAGCTTTCTCTTTCTCTGAGAATTCTGAGTCTCAGTTTTCTTTGCTGTCTGCATTCTCTATTAGGTTTATTATTTCTGATGAAAATGCTGTTTTAAATGTAATTTCCCTTGAAAAGTTCCCATAAAAAATGAATCCCTCATTGTGTAAAATATAGCCACTGTTATATTTCCTTTCTGTCTCCAGCAGCAGTAGTTTAGAAGTAGCTCCAGGGAACTGATGGTTTAATCATTCCTCATCAAATATCATGTGAGTAACACTAATATAATTATTTTTCTATCAGATGGCCTTGTAACATAATTCAGGTAGTTTCAACAAGTACTTTCAAGGCAGTGTCTACACAACATCATACTTCTGAATAAAGAGCAGGAAAATCCATTTCATTATGAAACAAAAAACAATCAGTTTTGTATTTTGAAATTATTTATGAGATTATGTTCCTTCCTAAGTGACTTAAGGTTAGGTATAAAGTATATGTGGTAATATTTAATTTAGAAGAAATTGACGTTAGTGGGTTCAAGTGAATACTACGTGCAAGGAGTCCTAGGATTTACAGCGATGACTGAAACCTAGTTCTGGTTATTTTTTCTAAAGGTTCTAAAAGTACAAAGAATGAAAAGCTATGTAGGTAAAAAACCGAAATAGGGGACCAAGCTATGGCCTAGTCTCTGCTTCCTGCTGTAGTTTGGACTTCCTTTAGCAGGTAGAATGAATTCTCAGAAACTATATTTTGCCACTTGACTCAAGAAGTTGGGGTTGAAGGAGCCTAAAGGACCCCATGCAGGATCTCACAGCTTAAAGGGAAGATGAAGGAGGGTAGAGCAAGAAGAGCAGCTTGGAGTCCATCTCAGAGACTTGTCCCCAAGACTGACTCCACTGACATTCTGAACACTCAGTAAGTGACCATTTGACATTATGGAGTATAATATACACAAATGACTGCATGTATTTTCCACCAAACCCTTTCCTTACAGGGAAGTCTTTCTAGTTTTTATTCTACGATTATTCTAAAATTAGTCAAGAAAAAGAAAATAATTTTCCTGACACATGAACACATTAGATTTGAAGGCTGAACAGACTGCTTGTAACCAAAGCATAGAATAATATTCAGAAGAATACTTATATTTAATATTACCATAACAGTTTCAGAAATGTCTCTTACGAAAATATCTTCTGTACTTACTATCAAAAGAGAATCACTTCAGCTACATTGAGATGAGCTATGAGCAGGAAAGGAAGTTGCTGGATTTAATGCAGGATCCTACAATGTATGTTCACAAGCTACATACTTTCGTGCTTAGTGGGAAAGTGGACATGCAAGGGGAAAGAGGGACGTTTTTCTGTTTCTGTGTGAACCACAGAGGATTTCGGGAAATACAATGCTGTTTTGGTTTATGAATGATCTGTAGTTTTGGGGCAGTCAAGAAGAGATGCTGATAAAGAGCGTGGCCAGTGCCACGTGCTAGAGAAGATGATTTGTGTGTTAAGTTAGAACCATCTGAGACTCTTCAGACGGAACTGAGAAAGACTTTGAAGGAAGCTAAAGAGTCTGCTACTTAGCAGGATTGGGTGATATAATTATTATTGCTACTAGTGTGGTCCCATTTATATTCACAGGGTGGTAAAGCCCAGCAAGACCTGCTTATATAATGGAAGGTGAACTGTAAGCCCCATGGTGGTGGGGCTAAAGCCTGTGTAGTTTCATTATATTACCCAGAAGACGCAGGAATATTTGGGGAAATGTCTAATATTTCCATTTAGGTGGTATGCTGGGTGCATGAAAAATTGTAATGAGAGAATATTAGAAACAGCAGATGGAAATAGAATGTGGAGAATGCCAAATACCATGGTAAGGACTTGAGTTTTATTCCATAGTAATTGGTAACTGCTGAAGGTTTTTGACCAGGAGATTGACGGAGGGATGTCTGGGCCCTCAGTCTTCCACTTTTTGTAGCTTGTATTTTGCTTCACCCTACATTGAAATGTAAATACACGCACAGGAAAAGGAATTAAGTCTTTCAGTCATGACATATATACTACATTGAGAGAAACTAGTTCTTTTTTTCAATTTATAGTTATGGGGTCTGTATGAACAAATTTCATGATGTTACTTTGCCTTGTTGAACAGAATAGAGCTTTAATAGGAGAAACAACCATATTCTGAATTCCAAAGAACCTTGAATTCTCATGTATTTCTAGGTATGTTCCTCTAAGGTCTAGAATTTGTTAATTGCTATAATGTCTTAGCCCAGAAGATTGATCTGTGTGGCTACTTTCAGGACAACTACTGTCAATCAACATCTGCAAAGACAGTGACAAAACAGCCTCAATACATACCTAGGCAGCTTCTGTTCTCAAAATACGTGATCTCAACATTTTTCAGAAAATAAAATAGTAAATATGACCATCATCCAAGTTTCCATTCTGTACCAGTTAAATCTATTGACAAATTATATCCATATTAAACACTCCTATGGATAAAAGCAGAAATTGGTTTCATGTTCTAGATTTTCCTCTCTGCCTGTTCATTTTGTTTTACTCATTTATTTAAATTCTGAATGTGTATTATTAATGTTATATTTATATGAAAGTATAGGGAGATTGTGTCAGGATAATCAGCAAAAAATGTAAAAATTAGGGTGAATTGATAACTTAGTTGTTATATTGGTTATGGCACAATGTCTATAGGAAAAAAAATGAACTTCAGGGTCAGAGTTTTGTGTTCCAATCCACGTTTGAACACTTATGAGCTCTGTATCTGTGAGAAAGTCATTTAATTTTTCTGAACTTCAGAATATCCTCTATAAAATTGTGATAAAAATGCTTATTAATCAGATGTTCATTTGATTAAATAAAACATGGAAAAATACATTGCATAGTGACTTGCAGATGCTCTAGACAAACTGAGTTGTCATTTTATGTCCTTTCTATCCTACATCAGATAACTGTTTTGAATGATATTTTTAAATGAATGTTATTAGAGTTTCTTTTTTTCTTAGCAGCATTTATACATTATAGTGTTTATTTCTTTTTACCATCAAAATAAATCTAAGGTAATTAAAATCATTAGAAAAACAAGAAACGCAGCTATTAAAAAATACTTAACATACAGAATATATCTCTGCAGGAAGATAAGAAAACAACCGACATGAAGTAAAAACTGAAATTCTTCATCATAGCTTTGAAAGGCATGCACCACATACAGCAAAACCTACCTTTCTGTGCTTATTTCACACTTCATCCTAACACACATCTTCTGCTCCAATCAAAGCAGACCATTTGATAAGCCCTACATAGCTCATTTACTTTTCTTTTCTACCTGAAATGCTTTCTCCTCCTACCCCAAACCTGAACAAAAACTCAGCCAAAATATTAATGCAAAACACTCATCTCTTTTATACAGATTATAGAGTTCCAGACCTGAATGTTACTTTTCCTCCTTTGCCTCCCCTTAATTCCATCTTCAGGAACCATCAGTGGTTATTGTCCTATCCACCTTGTTTGTTCATTGGCCTTAGCTTCTCCTCTCCCTACAACAAGAACTCTGGACTGTTCCCCTGCCTAAAGGATGGATTGAACCATTTATCTCTCTCTCTTCTGCAGCATCCAATACAGAACCTTCCTTATTTTTATTATTCACTATACATTTGTCAAATTGTAGTAAGTGGGAATTTAACACTAAACTGTTTTCTGAGCTTCCTGACAACAAAGAAAAAAAACGGAATTATAGAACTTGGAGATAAGTGGTTAAAAAAAAGGAAAAAATGATAAAAGAAATTAAAGTATATAATTTTAATTGTCCACTGAATAAAATATAATAAGGTCACTTGAAAAGCCTTTTTTTATTTTGCTTCTGATTTCTAGGATAAATTTATCTCATAGATGTTGGGCAAGGGTGTTCTGGATAAAAGAAGACTGTGAGCCAAAATACAGAGGCAGGAAAGGAGAGGAAGAGCGAGGGTGTATCTGGAGGGTCTGGGTGGAAGAAAGGTCAGAGGCCTGGACTATTACTCTAGGTTTTGACTGAGAAACACTCTTAGCACATAGCAACTCCTTTATTCTTAGAAAAATAATTCAAGCATGCTTTTTAGTTACCACTTAATGTATTTACATTTTAATTGTTTTCATTTTCAGTGGGTGTTACTTTAGACAATATAACAACTCCAGTTTCTATCAGTGAAAATAAAACTTTAGGTAATTGTCCCCTATTTTAACATTTAAATATTACAGAAGTCTCATATTGTCTAATGAGTTTTAAATTTTCTATAGTTTTAAATTGTATCAGACATGGCTAATAAGTTTTAACAAGTAATCATTGAGTACCAACTGTATACCAAATGCCATTTCGAGTGCTGTAAATGTGACGATGTCTTTGCCCCTCATGCAGCTTAAGTTCCAGTGAGGGAGACAGACATTTACCCAACAAACAAATCAGTATATGAAAAAAAATTTATCTCATAGATTGTTGTATAAAGCTGTGTACATGATAATAGACAACAGGTAAAAACACAGTTCACCAAACAAAGATTGTAGAGATCTTTATAAAGATGAATTCTTTTTTATTATACATATTTAAAGTTACGTACCAAACCAATTTTAATTTCAGGAAAATGAGTGGCATCATTCAACAATGTTGTTTTCTAATTATATTTCTTAACATAGGTAAGAGCTTGGAGAAAATGTATAAGTAGGTGGTTAGCTTGTCTCTTTAAATCATCCCATGTTCAAGTAAAGTTTTGACAAGACCTGGTTGTTTGCAGTCAATTTGTGAAGTAACTCTGACAAGTGCCCAAAACGTATACATCTGTGTTGCTGATTAAAGAGCACTACAGGCATCTTACATACCAGATGTGCAGATGGCAGAGCTCATAAAATCTTCTGGAATGGGAAGAGCCTGTTTTGCCTTCTTACCCAGATAGAAAACCATATAATTTTCAAAAAGTATAATAGTAGGATATAGCAGAATAGGTATGCGTCTGTGTGTGAGCAGGGTGGGGAATTTGGAGAAAAAGTGGAGAAAGGGGAGGTTATTGGGACATTTAAGTTTGCTTTCGTATTGGTATAAAGCACTTCTTAGATATGCTTCATACCAATAAGCTCTATACCTCAAGGAGCTCTATACCTCAAAGTAGGGAAGGGAAAATTGTGTTCTGAGATACTGATTTTATTATATAAATTAGCAATGTATTGCATTGACCAGAAAAGTACCACAGAATGGTCTGAAGTCATAGTGCAGCTGTTTTGAAAACAAAACCTCTTATATCAGTAAAAGCAAAAGCATTTAATTTGATTGCAAGAATGAAGACCTACAATGCATGGATTCTCTTTTGTCCTTTTTCAGCAATAAATTTATTAAGTCAGATGTTTTAAAATTAATGTAATTCCTGAACACACTTTTTCTTTCCTTTCTTCTTTCCTTCCTCTCTTCTTTTCTTTTTTCTTTCTTTCTTTTTTTTTTTTTCTACCTACCACACTGGGCCTGGCAGTCCAATTATCGACTAAATCAGACATGACCCTCTTCCCACCTTCATTGGAGACTGTCATTCACCTCTTTAATAGCAGATATCCTTTTGGGTCATTATTAACAGGTCTATCTTAGTCCACCAGCTCAGTGAAGGACAATAGAGCAGAGGTGGACAACAGCACTGATAAATATGGATGAGTTCTCCCCACCACAACCCTTTCTGCCCCCAGTAGTTACTTCTAGACCTCAACAGAGTACCACAAGACTCACCACAGCTCTGAAATGTTCTGGTTTTGAAGCCCTCCCACTTTCTATGACCCTCTTCTATGCTAACACCCAATCCTCTGGGAAGATTATTTCATTAATTGCCGTGTTTAAATATAAGTTCCCTAACTGATGGG
The DNA here is from genome assembly GCF_001698545.2 of Rhinopithecus bieti. NCBI lineage: Eukaryota > Metazoa > Chordata > Mammalia > Primates > Cercopithecidae > Rhinopithecus > Rhinopithecus bieti. The sequence goes on along the minus strand of NW_016804447.1, from coordinate 2,822,625 downwards.
GAAAAAAAAAAAAAAACATTTCCTACAGCTAAAATATAATTCAGCTAAGCAGAATTCTGATCACATATCCTAACAGTTGACCACCTTTGCCCATTCTCCTCCCAAAATATTCCAGGTGTGCAGCAAGGGCAATCTTTTCTTCTTCCCTCTATTCCACTCAGGCCTGAACAGGTATATGTTCATGATATTTGTTCTGCAACCTGGTAGCATTCCAAGGAATGCTACAGGGTGAAACTTGCTTTGTTTAAAAAAATACCTTTAAAAGTATTTGAGAAAGACTTTTGTTTTTGTAATTATACACTAAGTAATTCAAAGCAATCCTCTGGTTGAAGAAATCCTTGAAAACTTAGAAAAAATAGGCCAGGTGCGGTGGCTTACGCCTGTAATTCCAGCACTTTGGGAGGCGGAGGAGGGCAGATCACGAGGTCAGGAGATCGAGACCATCCTGGCTAACACAGTGAAACCCCGTCTCTACTGAAAACAAAAAATTAGCCAGGCAAGGTGGCAGGCGCCTGTCATCCCAGCTACTCGGGAGGCTGAGACAAGAGAATGGCGTGAACCCGGGAGGCACAGCTTGCAGTGAGCCGAGATCTCACCACTGCCCTCCAGCCTGGATGACAGGGTGAGACTCCGTCTCAAAAAAAAAAAAAAAGAGAAAGAAAGAAAGAAAAGAAAAAAAATAAACAAAATGATTTGCTTGAAAGCTTAGCATGCTAAATCATCATTGGATAGTTTGTGATCAGAAGGAAAACAGAGATGTACACAGGTAAACGATTGGTGTTCAGGGTGCTTGTTTCCCTGTGGCTATTTGCTGATTCTGAAAGAGTTGCTGAGTATCTGGGAAACTGAATGGTATTATTGGAGCACCTTGTGGGGATCCATATGAAAATGGGGGCAGCAGACCCATGAGGATGGGTATAAGCAATATGCACAGTGCAAAGGTTGACTAGGAAGTCATCTCGTTCTCACAAAGACAGAAGCCCAGTTTTGAAGTATGTCAATCTCTGAAATCAAATTAAAGAGATTATAGATTTACAGAGTCAGGCCTCTGACAGAAAGAAAAGCCCAACATTTCTGGAGAAAGAGAACATCGTCCTTGACTTCAAATTATTTTTTTACACACACTATCCAGTTCTCAAAGCAATTTAACCACACATATGAAGGGATTGGACAGCATGAGCCAGAATGAGCAGAAAAAGGAGCTTCAGGGGGCATGGTGGCTCATGCTTGTAATCCCAGTGACTTGGGAGTCTGAGGCAGAAAGATATCTTGAGCCTAGACATTTGAGACTAGCGTGGGTGATAAAGTGAAAACTTGTCTCAAGAGAAACAAACAAATAAACAAAAAACAAAAAACGAACAAAAGAAAGAAGAAAAAGAGGAACTGGTATTTGCAGTTGTCAGACATATTTTAAAGAAAAACTGCTTATTATGTTGATGGAGATAAATAGGATTATCAAGATTTTTTTAATTTGATTTTAAGTTCTGGGATACATGTGCAGAATGTGCAGGTTTGTTACATAGGTATACATATGCCAAGGTGGTTTGCTGCACCTATCAACCCGTCATTTAGGTTTTAAGCCCCGCATCCATTAGGTATTTGCCTTAATGCTCTCCCTCCCCTTGCTTCCCATCCCCCAATAGGCCCCGGTGTGTGATGTTCCCCTCCCTGTGTCCGTGTGTTCTCATTGTTCAATTCCCACTTATGGGTGAGAACATGAGGCGTTTGGTTTTCTGTTCTTGTGTTAGTTTGCTGAGAAAGATGGCTTCCAGCTTCATCCATGTACCTGTAAAGGACATGAACTCATTCTTTTTTTGTGGCTGCCTAGTATTCCCTGGTATATATGTGCCACATTAAAGAAAAGATATTTCTTTTCTTTTAAAAGAATTTAAAATGAAGAATTAAAATTAAGGACTCTAGAAATGGATTTAACAGATTAGAGCTAAGTAAAAAGGGGATTGGTGGAGTGAAAGAGAAGCTAAAAAATATCCAGGATGAATCTCAGAAAGAAAAATAATAATCAATACAGATCCTAGAGCAATTAATATAGTTTGACATTTGCCAATTTACCAGAATAGAGAAGGCAAAAACAGAACTATGCATATGCAGCTACCTGATTTAAATGCAGTGCACTGGAAAGTTGGGTATTTTCAATAACCATCACTATTCACAAAACTTAATTCCAAATGGAGTATAAAAGTGAAAAGCAAAAGTAAAACAATAAGGCTTTTAAAAGAAAATATAAGGAATGTCTTTTAAGCTTGAGGCGATCATAAATTTCTTAAATAGTAAATAATAACCCTAACTATAAAGAAAATTAGTAAACTGAGTTACAATAAAATTGAAAATCCATTTGTTTAAAGAAATTCTTAAGGAAAAGAAAAGCCACAAAGTGAGAGAAAATATTTTCAAAATATATAGTTAACAAATGGTTCCTATTCTGAATATATATAAACTTTTACAAATCAATTTAAAATGTAACCAACCCAATAGTAAATGTTTAAAATGCTTGAAAAGACACTTCATAATAAAGTAAAATAATTGCATAATAAGTAAATAAAAAGTTGCTTAACACTACTAGTCTTTAAGAAAATAAAATTAAAATCACAATGAAATACCACTATATACCTATTAGGATGGCTAAGATTAAAAAAAGGCATACACTATGGAGTTTTGACAAGGATACTGAGAAAGGATATTGCAAATCTCATATGCTATTGGTGGGAATGCAAATCGGCGTAGCCACTTTGGAAAGCAGTTTAGAAGTGTGGGCTAAAGTTACATATGTGTATAATCTATGATATAGTATTCTACTCTTAGGTATATGTCCAACGAAAGGACGTATGTATTCACTAAAAGACATGTAAAAATCTATAAATAACATTATTCCTGACAGCCAAAAGAAATACCCTCAAGACCAAGACCCAAACAGGAAAACATCAATGTTCATAGCAGTCGTATTCATAATGGTTAAAAATGTGAGACGACTGAAATGTCTGTAAATAGTGATTTGGATAATAAATTATGATGTATTTATTTAACAAAATACTATATTTTTATGAGAATAAATAAACTAAAACAAGAGCATGAAGAAATCTTACAAATAAACCTTGGGGGACAAAATCCAGACACAAGATACTATATATACTGTATGATTCCATTTATGTAAACTTTAAACAAGCAAAATTATTTTTGGTTTAGAAATCTTGATACTGCCTAAAATGGGACTTGATGGGGACTGCCGGGCTGCTGCTTATGTTCTGTTTCTTGATCTGCTTGCCTATTACAAAAGTGTACGGGTTTGTAAATATTCATAGAGCTGTGGACATATGAATTTTTCCTTTCCTGTAGATATGATATAATTCAATATTCCTTACCTACTAAGAGGTACTGTTTAAAAGATCACCCAATAATCTAAAGTTACTAACTATAACTTAAAAAAACTTGCAAGACCTTGTCACTGAAAACTACAAAATATTATTGAGATAAATTAAAGAACACAAAAATAAGTGGAGGGACATACCATGTTCATAGCTTGGAAGATTCCTTATTGCAAATATATCTATTTTATTCAAGTTGATATTAAAATCTAATGTAATGCCAGGAAAATTATTACAAGAAGTATGACAAATATTCTAAATTTTATAAAAGTAAAAATTGCCAATGCACTCTTAAACAGTAATAACAATAAAGGACTAGCTTTAGCCATCATTAAGATTTAAGAAGTTTCAGTAATACAATGTGATATTGATGCAAAAAAGTTATAAACTGCCCAAAGAAAAACAATGAGTCCAAAAACAGAACCAAATATTTAGGGATGCTTTATTTGTTACAAAGTTAATGTTACATGCTCTTTTCAACAAATGCTGCTGGAGTACTTAGATAGCTGTATTTTTTAAAATACCATTCATCTCACAGCACTAATAAATATCTATTTCAGGTACATTCAAATTTCCAAATGTGAAGAACAAAACAATGTTTCTAAATAATTGTATGAGACACCATTTTACAGACCTTGAAATGGGGAATTTCTTAAAGAAGATACAAAAGTAATTAATGATAAAAGAAAACATTTTCAAATTTTAGTTAAAATAAGAAATTCAGCTTAGAAAAGATAAGATGTAGAAAGCCAAAAAGTAAACCAAAGAGTGAGAGAAAGTGCAATACATGTAACTGCCATAGATTTTATATTCAAGATTCGTAAAGAACCCCTACAGAGGGGTAAGAAGAAAGGTAACCAAATGGAAAATCATGCAAGCCTTGAACAAATATTTTAGAAGAGAAGATAGTCAAGTAAACGGATAAAAAGGAGAACAATTTCTCTAGTAATCAAGGAAGTGGAAATGAAAGCCACAATTAAATATTGCTACAGACCCATCAGAACAACCAAATATAAACTTTGACAATACCAAGTTTTGGCAAAAGTAGAATCACTTAAGGGGAATATAAATTTAAGAGATTTGTTCTTCCACGTTGCTTCTTACAGAAGGCAAACACCATACTGTATCCAAAGAGAAACTTGTTTCTGGGTCTGATGGCTAAGCCATGATGTTTCTGTAGTTTTCTATCAGATATCTTTTTAATGAGTAAATTATTAACACTGTATATTTATTCCATAACCATAATTGTGATTTCCTCTTCTGTACAAGTCTTATCTTACTAAACTAACCTCTTGGGGTGTATTTTATTGCTTTTACTGGTTTGTTTCTTTCTGGCTTCCATCAGACTTCACAAAATTAAAGGCAGAGTAAACAGTCTCCAGATTGCTTGATGATGAATTTAGTTTGACAATTTGTTGTTATATAGTTAGAGAAAAGTTATAAACCCCAAATACAGATCCCCCAAATTCCCATTTGTGCAGGGTACAAAAATTTTGTATTAAACTTCTTATCCACACAGTCTCACTGTTAGTAACACTGAACAATTGGAATATTGAGGGCCCACTTTATTTTCCTCCTTAAGGATAGATAAAAGTAAAGAAAAATGCATAATTCAATAATCAGTCATGTTAATTTTTGATTAGAGATATAAATGTATTTGTCCCTAGATATATCCTACAGACAGCCATTTAGCATTGTTATTGCATGTCTACTAGTTCAGCTCAAAAAATTTTATTAATTGGCTACTTTAGTGGTTTCATAATCATAACAAAGATGGCAACTTCACTCTTTTTTTCTAGGAAGTTACACTAAAGCATCGGAAGAATAAGCGATAGAAATTCAAATGGAATCTCTAAAAAACTAGGAAGAGAGTTGATTTATTCAGTAATTATATGAAGTGTTATAAAATGTTATTAAAATGGTTATGGGGTACCCTATAGTCTCCAAGTGCTGTCACAGAGTTGAAATGTACAGCAGTAAACAAATAAAATATCCAAAATATGTGAAAGAGCTGCTAAATTTAATGTGTATCATAAAGGGAAATGAAAGCTTTCCAAAAGGCAATGTCTGTGCCTGAATATTTAAAAAAAAAAAAAAAAAAGATGGCCCATTTACCAAATTACATAGCCTACAGCTAGACTGAGGCGGAGAATCTGATAACTCATTGTTTGAACCCAGTTTGGCCATGGAAACTTAAGAAGGAGAGAAGATTGGGCTAAATGCAGAATCATGTACAGAAAGTTACATCTGCAGAATGCAGTCTTTTAAACAGGCAGGATGGAAGAGAAGAATACTCCATGGTGAGCATCCTCTCGTGCCAGTCTCATACGGCTCAGAGAATTAAAAGCTAAATAATTTATGCCTACAATACTGAATGACATGGAGATTATTGATAACCAAGGACATGATGTTTGCCCTCCAACTACGTAAACTACCTGCAAATAGTTGGTTTTTGGAAGGACTTACCTGTTTCAAAAAGGAGTCATAGCCATTAAGGAACAATTACAGAATCTCTCAGGAATGAGTTGCTACAGTAGTCGAAGCTGTTTCCAGTTTAGAAACAGCAGTGATGTTTCTAGCGGTAACATCCAGTGTCAAATATTGGTGGTATCAGGGGGATCAGCAACAGCATTCCTGCCAAGAGGTATCAGCTGTGGTGTCTACATGGAGCAATTCTGAGTATGATTTTTGAAGCCATTCATAGGAGTGTAGCCCCATTCCTACTACTCTGGTCCTCCCAGAGATCTTTGAGCTATCTTATGTTCTCAAATACGTTCTTGCTTCTATGTCTCACTTTATCTCTTTTCTTTTTATTTCCCATTATAACTTTATTTTAAAATTAGTTCTGAAAATTAGCACTATTCATTAAACTGAATTCTTTAAGCCTGTAGTAAACAGTTTATCAATATCCATTAAATGAAACATATATATATGTAAAGTCAATATTCAATTATGTATAGATGTCTTGAATTCAAATAGCACAAATAAATTCCTGAGAGTTTATAAGTGATATTCATTATTTAAAACAGAATTAAACCATCTGAAAATGCTTTGGATTATTGCAAGTTAGTTTACAGAGAACCTTAAGAAAATGATAAAATATTTGCAAATTATGCATCTAATAATGGTCTATAATTGAGCCTCGGTAAGGAACTTAAACAAAGCAACAAGCATTTGAAAAATGGGCAAAGGACGTGAACAGAGACTTCTCAAAAGAAGACATACACATGGCCAAAAAGCATGTAAAAAAATGTTTAACATCACTGATCATCAGAGAAATGCAAATCAAAACCACAATAAGATACTGTCTGACACCAGTCAGAATGGCTATTATTAAAAAGTCAAAAAAAAAAAAAAAAAAAAAAAAAAAAAAAAAAAAAAAAGATGCCGGTCAGGTTAACTGAAAAGGGAACACGGACACATTGCAGATGATAATGTAAACTAAAACTAGCTCAGTCACTGTGGAAAGCAGTTTGGAGATTTCTCAAAGAACCTAAAACAGAACTACCATTCGACCCAGCAATCCCATTACTGGGTATATTGCCAAAGGAATATAATTATTATTTTTTTTTTTTTGAGACAGAGTCTTGCTCTGTTGCCCAGGCTGAAGTGCAGTGGCACGATCTCAGTTCACTGCAACCTCCGCTTCCTGGGTTCAAGCTACTCTCCGGCCTCAGCCTCCTGAGTAGCTGGGATTACAGGCGTGCACCACCATGCCTGGCTAGTTTTTCTATTTTTGGTACAGACAGGGTTTCACCATGTTGGTCGTGCTCTTCTCAAGCTCCTGACCTCGTGATCTGCCCGCCTCGGCCTCCCTAAAGACACACACGCACACACACACACACATACACACGTTCATCATAGCACTATTCACAATGACAAAGATGTAGAGTCAACCTAAATGCCCATCAACAGCCAACTGGATAAAGAAAATGCAGTATTTGATTTTCTGTTCCTGAGTTAAGCAAATGAATGCAGGAACAGAAAACAAATAGTGCATATTCTCACTTGTAAGTGGGAGCTAAACATTGAGTACACGTAAACACAGAGAAGGGAGCAACAGACACCAGGGCCTACTTGAGGGTGGAGGTGGGGAGGAGGGTAAGGATGGAAATACTACCTATTGGGTGCTATGCTTATTACCTGGGTGATGAACTAATCTGCACATCAAACCCCCATGACGTGCAATTTACCCATATAACAAGTCCACACATGTACCTCCCCCAAACCTAAAATAAAAGTTGAAAGAAAAAATAAATACATAAAATGATTGCATGAATATATTTTAATGTGATAAAGCTGACATTTTGTTTTTAGTTTTATCTCAGCCCTGGGCAAAATATGTTCTCATTGTGCATTAATTTTTTAATGTATCTAGTGTGTAACCTTTATATTTTTAAACTAACGTATACAATTATGTGTGTTTATTACGTGCAACATGATGTTTTAAAGTACATATACACTGCAGAATAGTTAAATCTGGGTACTTAACAAATGTATTACTTCACACAGTTATTTTTGTGGTAGGAAGACTTAACATCCACACTTAGCATTTTCAAAAATGCAATATGTTGTCATTAACTATAACTACCATACTGTACAACAGATCTCTTGAACTTATTCTCATACCTAACTGTACATATGTATCCTTTTACCTACAATTCCTTAGCCTCCCTCCCTCCTAAACACTTCAGGCTTCAGTAACCACCATTCTCCTTCTACTTCTAGGATATTAACTTTTTTAGACTCCATATGTAAGTGACATTATGTGGTATTTGTCTTTCTGTGCCTGGTTTATTTCGCTTAACATAATGTCTTCCAGGTTCAACCATGTTGTTTCAAATGACAGGATTTCTTTCCTTTTTGCAGTTAAATAGTATTCCATTGTGTATATTTACCATTTTCTTTATCCATTTATTTACTGATGGACACTTAGGCTGATTCCATACCTTGAGTATTGTGAATAGTGCTGCAATAAATGTGAAAGTGTGTGTGGATATCTTTTCAACATAATGATTTTGTTTCCTTTTGATATATATCCCGTAGTAAGAACAATAGATTATTCTATGTATTTTAATTTTTTGAGGATGCTCCATACTGTTTTCCACAATGACTGTGTTAATTTACATTCCCATCAACATTGTGCAAGGGTTCCCTTTACTTTACATCCTTTCCAACACATTTTTTATTCTGTCTTTTTGATAAAAGTCATTTTAACAAGAGCGAGATGGTATCTTGCTGTGGCTTTGATTTGCATTTCTCTGATGATTAGTAATATTGAGCATTTAAAAAATACCTGTTGATCCTTTATATATCTCTTTTTTGAGAAATGTCTATTCAAGTTCTTTGCTCATTTTTTATTGGATATTTGTTTTATTGCTATGGATTTATTTGAATTTCTTATACATTTTAGATATTAAATCCTTATCAGCTGTATAGTTTGCAAATATTTTCTCCCATTCTGTAAGCTGTCCCTTCATTCTGTTGATGGTTTCCTTTGCTGTGTAGAAACTTTACAGTTTGATATGATTCTGTTAGTCTCTTTTTGCTTTTGTTGCCTGAGCTTTTGAATTCATAGACAGAATATCATTGTCCAGACCAATGTCATGGATCTTTTCTTCTCTGACTTATTCTATTAATTTTATAGTTTGGGATTTTAAAGTGATTATTTTGTTAATTTTTGTATATGGTTAAAGTTCTAATTTCATTTTTCTTCATATGGATATCTAGTTTTCCCCATACTATTTATTGAGCAAACTGTCTTTTCCCCATTACATATTCTTGGAATCTTTCTCAAAACTTAGCTAACTGCGGAGGCTGAGGCAGGAGAATGGCGTAAACCCAGGAGGTGGAGCTTGCAGTGAGCTGGGATCCGACCACTGCATTCCAGCCCGGGCGACAGAGCAAGACTCCGTCTCAAAAAAAAAAAAAAAAAAAAAAAAAAATGGTTTAAATGAATGGGATAAACTTTATGTTTTTTTTCTGGGCTCTCTATTCTGTTCCATTGGTTTCTTTGTCTGTTTTTATGCCAATGTCATGCTATTTTGGGAAGTAAAGGCATTTCAACATTATTAATTTTTCTAATCCATGAACAGGTGATATCTTTTCATTTATTTGTGCCCCTTCTTCAATTATTTTCATTGATGTTTCACAGTTTTTGATATAGATATCTTTTACCTTCTTGGTTAAATTTATTCCTAATTATTTAATTTTAAAAAATACATCTCCTATTATAAACAATAGTTTTCATGATTTCTTTTCAGATAATTCACTGTATAAAATTTTATTCAGTGTATAAAACACAACTGATTTTATATGTTGATTCTGTATCCTCCAACTTTATTACATTTGTTACTTCTAAATTTTTTAATGGAATCTTTGGTGTTATCTATATGTAAGATCATGCAGTTTGCAAACAGGGGCAAGTTAATTTCTTCCTTTCTGAGTTGGATGCCTTTTATTTCTTTGTCTTGTCTTATTGCTCTGGCTAGAACCTCCAGTATCATGTTGAATAGAAGCAGTGAAAGTGGGCATCCCTATTTTGTTCCAGATTTTAGAGAAAAAGTTTTCAACATCTCCCCATTCAATATAATGTTAACTGTGGGTTTGTCATATATGGCCTTTACTTTGTTGAGCTACATTCCCTCTATATCTCAATTGTTAAATATTTTTTATCATGAAGGGATATTATATTTGTATTTATTTATTTATTTATTTTTATTTTTACTTTTGAGACAGGGTCTCACTCTATCTCCCAGGCTGGAGTGCAATGACATGATTATGGCTCACTGCAGCCTCAACCTCTCTGGAATCAGGTGATCCTCCCACCTCAGCCACCTGAGTAGCTGGGATTGCAGGCAAATGCCACCACACCTGCCTAATTTTTGTATTCTTCTTTGTAGAGACAGGGTTTCACCATGTTGTCCAGACTGCCTTTGAATTTCTGGGCTCAAGCAATTTACCTGCCTTGGCCTCCCAAAGTGCTGGGATTACATCCATGAGCCACTGCACCTGACCTGGATGTTGAATTTTGCCAGATGCTTTTTCTGCATTTATTGAAATGATCAGAGGATTGTTGTCCTTCATTCTATTAATGTAATGCATCACATTTATTGATTTCTGTAGACATTGGTTGGGATCAATGTGATAAATTTAAGTTATGTTTGGACCTGTGGAGTAAACAAGACTGGAGGAAAACACACAGACACACACAGTGCTTGGTTACATTTTTAATTCATGACCTCAGTTAAGCCCTTAATGTTGGGAGCAATTCTGATTTACAGTGGATAAATCATAATTTATTTAAATAATTCCATGTTGTCAGACCTATAGGTTGTTGCCAATTTTATTGATAGAAAATTTCTGTTGTAGATTATATATGTAGCTAAACCTTGGTCACATCAATAATTATTTTCTTTAATTAATTTCTTTTTTAGAATTAGAGTTCCAGTTATGAATGGAGTGACTTTATTAGGCTAAGTTTCCTGCTGTTATAATTATTAAAGATGAACAAGATATGTTCTTGTTCATTTAATAATTTGAAGGCCCTGGCATATAATCAAAGTAGTCAGGGACAAGAATAACTACACCATTATAAGGAGGAAAGGGCACTAGGGGAGTTTTACATTTAGCTGACTTTTCTGTAGAGGGTACTTAGAAATTTTCTGCAATGTGAAGGAACAGAATCCAAACAGAAAAGAATCTTACAGCACTGAAGAGATAGAGTCAGAGTTTGAAATTGGAACAGAAGGTACAAATTGAGTGGCAATATCCCAAAGACTAAGAAGCTTCAGGAGAGCCCTAAAATCCTACTGATTCTCTGCAAGATATTGGTGGATTCTTAATTATGCATGCAAGAAAACCAACAGAAACCAGCAGCTGGGAGGAAAAGAATTAAGCAGATTTAGTATCTGCCTACTGTTAAGAAATGAGATTGGAGTTCAAGTTCTATCAACTCAGAGGAACTTGTAAATACACAGGGCTTTTCACCGAGTTCCTAGAAGGGCCATGCCAGAATAATAAGGACAAAATGGAAACGTACAAACCTTAAAAAAAAGAAAGAAAATCAACTTAGGCAGGGACTAAGGTGACACTGTAATATTATATCTGTCTTCCCCAAGAAAACATAATCCTCTTTAGAGGAATACGTTTTTCAGCGCTCACACAATTTTCAAAAACCCTATCATTTTAAGTATCAAATTAAAAATTAAAGGCATGTTAAGATTCAGGACCTTTTGTTCTCCTGAACAAAACAGGAGAAAAACAGACAATTGAAACAGACCTGCAGATAAATCAGGTATTGAAGTTATAAGAGACTTTAAAATAAGTACATTTATACAATTCAAGAAAATAGAGGAAAGAATGGGAAACTTTAGCATAAACCTAGAATCTGTTAAAAAGAAACCTTGTCAAATGGAAATTCTATATTAAAAAATAATAGTGTCTTGGATTAAGAATTCACTAGAGTAGTTTATTAGCAAATTAGAAATCACAACTCAAAACACAAAGGAATTATTAAATATGGATGATAGAGCAATAAAAAGTATCCAGATACTTTCGATTGTGTCTGCTTTATTTGACTTAATATAATATCTTCATATTCAACCATGTAATTTCAAATGACAGGATTTCTTTCCTTTTTGTAGTTGAATAGTATTGCATTGTGTATATTTACCATGAGAAAGGCAAAGCGTTTCTCATGAAATTGTTGCAGGGTATGAAAATGACCTAGTTGTTTCAAACCTCACAATGCACAAGGAGAAAAATTATACAGAGAAGAGCATGCGAGACATGTAAAGTACAAGGGTAATGTCGAACATGTTTAACCAAAGAGGCAATTGTTGAAGAAATACTGGAAATACTGGCTGAGAATTCCTCACATGTGATTAAAGATACCAAGCCATAAATTCAAAATGATATACAGGCACCACGTAGTATAAATAAAAAGAAAATCACATTTAGTGACATCATAAGCAAACGCTGAAAACCATGGAGTGAAATATTGAAAGGCAACCAGAGGGACAAAAATTTTAAAAAGTTAAAGAGCAATTACAGGGTCAAACAGCTAATGAGTTTTAAGACTGTGATGTGAATTTGCAATCTACTCTCCAGAAATTTTGCACTTTTCCCCCACACTCTTGAAAATGCTGTCAAAAATATTGGTGTAACTTTGACATTCTAAGTAGTAGATTCTTTAAAGCTCTTTTTTTTTTTTTTCCTTATTGTCCTTTAATTTCTGGGATACATGTGCAGAACGTGCAGGTTTGTTACATAGATAAATATGTGCCATGGCAGTTTGCTGTACCCATCAACCTGTTATCTACATTAGGTATTACTCCTAATGCTATCCCTCCCATTGCCCCCTGCCCCCTGACAGGCCCCAGTGTGTGATGTTCCCCTCCTTTTGCCTTATGTTCTCATTGTTCAACTCCCACTTATGAGTGGGAATATGCAGTGTTTGGTTTTCTGTTCCTGTGTTAGTTTGCTGAGAATGATGGTTTGCAGCTTCATCCATGTCTCTGCAAAGGACACAAACTCATTCTTTTTTATGACCACATAGTAGTTCATGGTATATATGTGCACATTTTCTTTATCCAGTCTAACACTGATGGGCATTTTGGTTGGTTCCAAGTCTTTGCTGTTGTGAATAGTGCCACAGTAAACATATGTGTGCCTGTGTCTTTATAGTAGAATAATTTATAATCCTTTGCATATATACCCAGAAACGGGATTGCTGGGTCAAATGGTATTTCTGGTTCTAGATCCTTGAGGAATTGCCACACTGTCTTCCACAATGGTTGAACTAATTTACACTCCCACCAACAGTGTAAAAATGTTCCTATTTCTCCACATCCTCTCCAGCATCTGTTGTTTCCTGACTTTTTAATGACTGCCATTACAAGTGGCATGAGATGGTATCTCATTGTAGTTTTGATTTACATTTCTCTAACGATCAGTGATGATGATGAGCTTTTCTTTTATCTGTTTGTTGGCTGTATAAATGTCTTCTTTTGAGAAGTGTCTGTTCATATCCTTCACCCATTTTTTGATTTTTTTTTCTTGTAAAATTGTTTGTTTCTTGTAGATTCTGGATATTAGCCCTTTGTCAGTTGGATAGATTGCAAAAATTTTCTCCCATTCTGTAGGCTGCCTGTTCACTCTCATAATAGTTTCTTTTGCTGTGCAGAAGCTCTTTAGTTTAATCACATCCCATTTGTCAATTTTGTGTTGCTATTACTTTTGGTGTTTTAGTCATGAAGTCTTTCCCATGCCTATGTCCTGAATAGTATTGCCAAGGCTTTCTTCTAGGGCTTTTAAGGCTTTAGGTCTTACATTTAAATCTTTAATCCATTTTGAGTTAATTTTTGTATAAGGTGTAAGGAAGGGGTCCAGTTTCAGTTTTCTGCATATGGCTAGCCAGTTTTCCCAACACCATTTATTAAATAGGAAATCCTTTCCCCTTTGCTTGTTTTTGTCAGGATTTTCAAAGATCAGATGGTTGTAGATTTGTGGCATAATCTCTGGGGCCTTTGTTCTGTTCCATTGGTCTATGTATCTGTTTTGGTACTACCATACTGTTTTTGTTATTGTAGTCTTGTAGTATAGTTTGAAGTCAGTTAGCATGATGTCTCCAGCTTTGTTCTTTTGGCTTAGGATTGTCTTGGCTATATGGGCTCTTTTTTGGTTCCATATGAAATTTAAAGTAGCTTTTTCTAATTCTGTGAAGAAAGTCAGTGGTAGCTTGAAGGGGATAGCATTGAATCTGTGAATTACTTTGGGCAGTATGGCCATTTTCACGATATTGATTCTTCCTATCCATGAGCATGGAATGTTTTTCCATTTGTTTGTGTCCTCTCTTATTTCCTTGAGCAGTGGTTTGTAGTTCTCCTTGAAGAGGTCCTTCACCTCCCTTGTAAGTTGTATTCCTAGGTATTTTATTCTCTTTGTAGCAATTGTGAATGGGAGTTTGCTCATGAGTTGGCTCTTCAGCAAAATCTCAGGATACAAAATCAATGTGCAAAAATCACAAGCATTCCTATACACCAATAATAAAGCTCTTTAATTGTTACAGTTTCTGAATGATGAATGAAGGTGCTTGAAGCTTTAGAGAGATTCAGAGTTTGAGAACATTTTCATGAACTTTATATCCTCTTCATTTTTTTTTTCAGTTACTTAGATATGGTTTATATTAAACATTACTTAGTGTTCCCATGCATTTTGTCTGCTAAACTGTGCCTATACATATATAAATAAAGTTGATTTTATTAACATATGTTTGCATATTCACTCTTTCCTGTCTCAAATAACAAAAATGCAGGGACCCTAATAGCTTATATTACTTGTATGTGCTTTTTTTTTTTTTTTTTTTTTTTTCAATTTAAGGCACACTCACTCTTCGAATGGTTTATACATTGCAGTTAGTTTTTGAAGTAACTTTGATTTTCTTGCAGCTCTTGGTTGCATGACATCCTTAAGGTGTCCTTGGGAAAAAGTGCTTTTATTTCAGTGTATTAAAATGCCCTTCTTTGGCTTCTGTGGGCAGCAATTATGGTGTCCTGTATCATCTGGTCTCTTTTTATGGCCATCCCCATGAAGCTGAGATGCAAAGATTCTACCCCCAGTGATTTAGTTCTGGCCTCATTCCAAGACTTAATTGGTGGAGACTTTGTCCTGTATTTAGTATTCAGGATAGAGCAAAGCATTTCTCATGAAATGGTTGCAGGGGATGAAAATGACCTAGTTGTTTCAAGCCTCACAGCAAAATGGAATTACCTTCTGTACCAGAACTGAGGCTCATGCTGAACACTTTCTCTTACCAAGTGATTTCCTAAGATATAAACAAGACTCATTTTGAAAATGTAAAACTCTATTGACAATATACAATAAAATGAAGAAGGGGGTACAAAATGTGATGTGCACACATTAGAATTGTAAACAAAATAATTCATAAAAGCTTACGGAGAAAGCCTGGAAGGAACTCCACCAAAATAATAATAATGGTGGTTTGAGTGCTGGGATAATAGGCAATTATTTTTCTTTCCACCATTTTACATGTTTTCTAGATTGTAGTTATATTACCTTTATAATTAAACAATAAATTCTCTTTAAAAACATGTTAAAATAACTATCTGATAAGGATTTTGACAATCTACCTTTATAACCTCCTCTCCTTAGCAATAGACCTGGGATTATAATGCTTGAATGTCATAATTAAGATAATAAAATGTTAATAACCAAACTGAATTTTCTGACATTATGGTTTGCTTGTTTTGTAATACATTTCTTTTTAGCACCTGTACAATTCAAACCTTTTAATTGCATTTTGCATGAATGTCAGGCAAAGTTACTGCAAGCAAGTTTTTGTATATGCATTCTTTTAAGTTTGACTTATTATAGCAATCCAAATGTGGTGGGAACACTGCATTTAAGCAAGCAGGAAGATAAAGCAGTAATTGTGATTTAATTCTAAGTCACCAGGAATGGAATTTTTGAACCACCTTTTTAATCTTACAGACGCCTTAATCAGGAAATGTAAGACTAATTTATCAAAAATATTTGGTGGTCTTCTATACCTTCTAGTAAATCTTCTACAAATGGAAAAAAAAAATGAAAATTAAAACTAATATAAATTTTGTTCTTGCTATTGTTTTAACTCCACAGTAGGCTTAGAAATAGAATAAAGATTTTTATATGCATTTAATCTATGTTTGTCCTGATATTATTCATTGATTTGAACTCTATATAGTTTGAATGACTATAGAAAATATCAACAGCATTTTAACTGAGTTTAATTTTCATCTTTACATGCATGACTAGAAAAAAAATTCAGTTATCCTTCAGTAAAAACAAATATATTTTTCATATAGAAATACATTGCACA
>NW_016804447.1:2794552-2806276 GCF_001698545.2 Rhinopithecus bieti | reverse complement strand
AAAAAAAAATGAAAATTAAAACTAATATAAATTTTGTTCTTGCTATTGTTTTAACTCCACAGTAGGCTTAGAAATAGAATAAAGATTTTTATATGCATTTAATCTATGTTTGTCCTGATATTATTCATTGATTTGAACTCTATATAGTTTGAATGACTATAGAAAATATCAACAGCATTTTAACTGAGTTTAATTTTCATCTTTACATGCATGACTAGAAAAAAAATTCAGTTATCCTTCAGTAAAAACAAATATATTTTTCATATAGAAATACATTGCACATTGCCATTCTTTTCTTAAAGGAGCTGTAATCAGGAACTATGGAAATATATTCCACTGAGACTATCACGGCTGTATAGTTATATCATAGCTGACTTCTTTCTTTGTCTTCTTGTAATAAGGCCTGAAGCATATTTGTTTGCCCACTTGACAAGTTTATACCGATTTCTGAGGTTACTTTGAACCCCATAATATGTATTTAAAATAAAGTTTTTCCTTGTCTGGGATGAGTATGGAAAGAGGCACTTCACTAAATAACATTGAGTAGGTGATATCAAGCATCAGAGCAATTTCATATGACTCCAATCTCACCCCATGTCATAAATAATATGTGAATTAAATTCTGGTATTCAGGAGTTTTTAAATCCATATGCTATTTCATAGAATCATGGATAAATAGAATCAGAAGGAAATTCCAATCCTGTGGTTTTGGAATGGAATTCCCTTTTCAAAATTCAATCTTGTGTAGAAGCCCTATACATAAAACGATATAAGCTGAGCTTCTTCACTGACTGGGTAAGAGGCTACTGAGTTTTCCCATGCAATTCACTTGTCCCATTCCATTTTTATCCATATAGGCTGTGAAGCATCTCAACAGAACACAAGAAGCCCTCAGAAGACACTGCAAATGCAATTCCAGTTTCTCTCATATTACAAATAAATCAACAAAAACCTGAAGAAATGAAGCAACTTGTCACAAATGAGGGTCACAGAACACAAAGTTTTGTACACATTAAGTCTCAAAATACAAGTTGCCAGGGTGGATGTTACATTAATTAGTGAATGAGGCATACCTACAAATCTGGGGCATTTTTCACATCAAAATTACTATTGTTATTTAATAGAATGTTTTCTTCATTTGTCTGAAAATGTTCAAAGGAAAGTGCAAGAGGAGAACGGTGTTGTGAAAATAAACAGCCTAAAGCCTATGAATAGGCCAAAGAACTTACAAAACATTTGGAAAAGATAATACAATATCTTAAGGGGACTGCAAACTATTCAGTCCGTGTACCATTGTCACACAGGCCTGGTGGGCCTCTGGCTGCCACTAAAACCGTGAATGCTTTATTGTGTACATCATCCCAGAGAACCAGAGGTATTTCCCAAGAACAAGAGCTATGACTAACTCTAGGATCAGGTTGAAGGTATACTGGACCTTCAGTTTAGAGGATCTATAAGGTAGATTGTAGTTGAGTTTTATAATGTCACAGAAATTATCAGGCATAGGAAGCTCTCGACGTTCTAGGACCCCTGGATGTTCTAATTGAGCACTGCAGTGTGCTGTAGCACATATTCTTACTTCATATTATTTTAAATACTCGATTTAACTAGATCACTGATTTCCTTTATTGGAAGAAGATACTTTCTCTTTCTACACTTTAGTTATCCCATAACGCAAGAGATATCATACCAGCATTTAATAGAAAGACAAAATAAGTTACCACAATATGAAAAGATATGCTTATTACAACAACCATGAGAAATGCAGTAAGTCTTTTGTTGGGTCTCAGAATTTCATTTAACATTTGAAAGTTGAGACAATGAAGGAGAAGTATTGGTACTTATCTAAAAAGAAGCAGCAGATTTATCCTCAAACAGCAAAATTAGTTCAGCCATCATACCTCCCAATAGCCAATAGTTGATGAGGAAATTTAATAGGTATACATAGGACTATCACATTCCCTTTTCTCTCTAGTCTGGTAAGGGTGCCTCCCAATAACCACCCAGAGAGTTCAGAACGTGTGTTAAAAGGGGAGATTAATGTTTCACTAATATGTCGTTAATTCCTTGCTTGATGCTTGGCAGCAACAAAAATGCCTAAGTCTGCTCATGTTGATATAGGACACCTCCAGCTTGGAGGTATCTTCTGGAGTTTGCAGAGTCAGAGAGAATGGTGCTTGTGTCTTGCCTGAAGAGTTCTGAATGTTGGAGGTTGCCTAGAGTAGGTCTCAATGGCAGCCCGTAGAAAAAGAATGCAATGAATTGGCCTCACTCCTGAAGTTTGTCAGGACCAACTGGTATGCATTTTCACATGGACCACCTGGAGACCTAGCAAATTAGCCAGGCTTGAATATTTTTGAAAGGACTCAGATGCCTGCCAAGAGGAAAAATGAACCATTTTGCTATTTTGCCAGGAAAGAAGGGTGAGTTGTGAAACGTCTCCCAGAGGGTCTATTACCTACATCATAAAATGGTGAAGTGCAGGGATACCCAGCAACAGAGGAGGGGTTTTTTGCCACTTTACTTTGCACCCCTTTTAGCTCCTGACCACAGAATAGCAGCGTGAGGAGGAGGTAAAAGAAAGAGGTTTTCAAAACAGATCAAGAATAGGAAAGAGTGGCTTTTGCTACTTTTGGTCTCTATGAGCCCTAATTAGGCCCAAACAAAGAGAGTAAAGTCATATTTGAAGTCAGCAGGGAGAAGAAAGAATAAATGGTCACCTTATTTACCCTATTGAAGATAGACTGTTTAGTATGCTAGTTATCCTTGTTTTACGTTAAAGAACATGAAATGCAGAAAGAGGAGTGATCAAAGGGCACAGAGGTAGGAGATCACAGAGCCAGGAGTCTTGTGACTCCAAATTAAATTTCTTGAGAGAATGCCGCATTCCCTCCATAGAGAGGCCTCAAAGAAATGGAATGTAATACATGTATTCCATGCTGTCTTTGTCTTTGGCATTTTCAACTTATATTTTGGAAGGATGAGCTTGAACATTGGGAATGAGAAATCCTGGTACTGTCTGGGTTACTGTGAGTAAGTGACTTCACCTCCTGAAGCCTTTTTTTTTTTTTTTTTTTTTTTTTTGAGACGGAGTCTCGCTCTGTCGCCCAGGCTGGAGTGCAGTGGCACAATCTTGGCTCACTGCAAGCTCCGCCTGCTGGGTTCACACCATTCTCCTGCCTCAGCCTCCGGAGAAACTGGGACTACCAGCGCCAGCCACCACACCTGGCTAATTTAGTTTTATATTTTTAGTAGAGACAGGGTTTCACCATGTTAGCCAGGATCTGAAGCCTTCCTTCTTTTATTTATAAAATGAGGAGATTGGATCAACTTAGCTAAAAATTCCCTTTCAGATTTTACGAAGATATAATCATAGCTAAAAGAGGGGGAAAAGGGAAGGGAGGGAGGAGTGGGAAGGAGGGAAGAAGAAGGTAGGGGAGAGGAGAAAAAAGGGAAAAGAAGGAGTGGGGAAGGGAGGGGAGTGGAGAGGGAAAACATGCAAGTGCAAGGAAGATCCTGTATTCATTGTGTTAGTTGGATATTTTACACCTTAAATTTGCATTTTTTTCTGGAGAGTCAGAGAATTGAATTAGAACTTCAAAAAGTGGCTTTGTTTCCATATTCTCTGCCTCCTCCTTCTCAGCATTCTTTTACAGGCATTGCTAAGCTGATTTAATAATAACAACAATAATAATAATAATAATAATAATAATAATAACCCACATACTTTTCAAAGCTGGAAACACTTCTACCTCTCTGACATACTTTCAGTTGTGAACAGTAAAGAAAATTCTTCAACCTCTGAAAGCACCCCCCATAACTGGATTCCCAGGAGAAATCGTGATATGGAGTTTTAAAAAAAAAACACATGATGTGAATGAGACTGGGAAATTGTAACCTCGGATAGGTTTGTTGCTGCAGCTTTCAATCCTGTCACAATAGGTGTCATGAAGATGAATAAAGTTGGTGCCATCTTCTGTTTTCATTATCATCCAAGGGGCTGGGATCGGAAAGGATTCATTTTGTGCCACTGTCATTTCTCATTACTATCTTTGTCATGAGAGTGAATTATAACAGCCCTCAGATGCCAGCCATGGCTTTGCTCTCATTACAGACTTTCATTCTTGGGAAGAAGATGGTAATAAGAGTGGAATGTCGTGTAAAAACAGAGCTCACTTTCATGACAGTTGGAAATTGGTGATGAAAATGGAAAATGGCAGTAAAAATTAATCCTTTTTTGTGGCAAAAATTGCCCTGCAAACAGCATCTCGTACACCAAAGGTATCCTTTACTGTGGCAATGACAAAGCAATGAAAAGGCAAACAATGAACAGCTTTTGGAGCCAATGAAGGGATTCTGAAGCATCCATCTTGCTTGGTGCTTTGGAAATGTATCCCTTAATCCTGAATAATGTAACATCCATTTGGCTCCAAAAGTAATGTGATAGGCAATTAGGAGCAGCTCTATTCTCCCTTCGGTGATGTGAATATCTCTATTACATGCTGGCAGAAAGGCTCTACCAAATTTATGGAAGCCATTAGAATTTCTATATAGGGCACCTTTCATACACACACACACACACAGACACACACACTTGCACACATATAGGCCTATGTATATATGTGTTTTTATATTTACTATTCTGGAAAAGTATTTAGCTGACTCATTAATAGTGATATTCAAAGACAGGAATTCCACTTCTTATTTTATACATACAAATGTAATGTATTCTTGTGTTGATTGATCTTTTTAAAAACACCAAGAGCATTTATCACTCTTAAAATTACAGAAATAATAACCTTCTTTACCATCAATATAACTGACTCTGTCAACCACTGAATTACCCTTATTACTAGATTTTGTTTATTGTCAACTCTAGATACATATTCTCTAATTAAAATTGAAGTGGAAAAAGTAGCGTTTACATTCAGATTTTAAAATGAATGCCCTCAGTCTCTTTCTTTATAGATTCTTTTTACCACTGTATTCCAACTGTGATGTTTTTCTTTTCCCACCCAGAGGTCGTATCTTTTCAGAATGAGGGTTAGAGTGTTCTAATGGTGGAAAGAAGTGTGTGAAATGGTCTTTTCATTAGATTTCACTTAGAGCAGCCTATTTAATGTTTTATCATTTGCCAACATACATAACAGATATTCAACATTTATCCACATTTCAACACATGTCATTGTTGGGAGGGAAAAACTGGCATTTTAATATGCACATTGAGCACAAAAACATTTATAAGATGGTTATTGGATACAGAAACTTTTTTTATGTGCACCTTAGTGTCTGGCATATATTTAAGGTTGCTAAATGTTAACACAGTTGCCTATGTTATACGGACAAGCCAGAGAAAGTAGGCATGAGAGACCACTTTTACTAGTATGAAAAGAAGGCAATTACACTGTAAGAAATCGACTGAATTCACTTGGTTCCTTTTACTTTGGAGTGGTTCATAGCAAGGGCACATTTTAAATCTGGAACTTTTATACTTACTTTAAGGGGCTAGGGTGAAGATAATAAAATGATAATTGTTAGAAAAGATTGAAAATGTCTTTTAAACTAGTAGAATTTTTTACATAGGAAATATTTCAGAATAATTTTACATAGTTCTATCAAGTCATTGATTAAGTGGTTACAATTCTAAAATCTGAAATAATGAATTAACCTAAAGCTTATTCTACAGAAAATCTTATATAACTGCTAAGGGTGAAAGTGTAGAACACTTCAAATCATGTATACAAGAGCTCATTTTAGAGCAGAGATTATTAACCATGTTAGAAAAACCATGATGACTTTGTTTTAAATATCTGTAACCAGAGATTCTAATTCAGTGGATTAGCAGCATGGTCGAGGAATCTTTGTTTTAAAGCTTTAAAACAAAGATAAAGTAAAGAAATTCTTATGTATATTTGCATTAGAAATCACTGTTTTGGAACTTTATAGACTATAAACTAGCTTGGCATTCACGTTTTTTCTATGACTCTCTTCATCAAATATTTCCTTCTCACTGATAATACTCGATTCAGTTCATCCATCTGTTAAACATTTATGTGAGCACCTATTATGTGCCAAATGTTGAAGTTAGGGAGCAAAGAATATAGTGGTGACAAAAGACAACCAAAGTCTTCAAGGTAGTTACTCAACTGGGATGGTGAGTGATATGATTTGTCTGTGTCCCCACCCAAATCTCATCTTGAATTGTAGTTCCATAATCCCCACATGGCATGGGAGGCACTGGGTACGGGGATGGGGGGCAGAATTAAATCATGGGGTTTCCTCCATACCGTTCTTGTGATAGTGAGTGAGTTCTCACAAGATCTGATGGCTTTATAAGCACCTGGTATTTCCCTTGCCAAGACTCATTCTCTGTCCTGCCACCTTGTGGAGAAGGGCATGCTTGCTTCCCCTTCTGCTATGACCGTAAGTTTCCTGAGGCCTCCCCAACCATGCAGAACTAGTCAATTAAACCTCTTTTCTTTATAAATTACCCAGTATTGGATATTTCTTCATAGCAGTGTGAGAACGGACTAATACAGTGAGACAGAAAAACAAATTGTTACAATACATTGTGTAGATGATTATCACAAGAATAAGCCCTTTCTATGCAAGAACACCTACAAGGGGATCTGGAAAAGGCTTTCCTAAGTGCACAATGCTAAACTGAGTCTTGAAGAGGCAATCATGAGTTAGCGAGCTGGAGAAAGTTGTGTACTCTAGGCAAATGAAACAGCAAGACCAAGGTAAAAAGAGGTTAGAAAGTGAAGTACTGTGAGTTCAGGAAAGTGTACAAGGTTGTTGGGGTTAGAACTGAGGTGGAAGTGTAGTTGGGGACCATATTAATTGCCACTAACACATATAGCACTTACTACTGCCATAAACAACATTCTAAGAGTTATACTCATTTAATCGTTATAACAATCATTTGAGGTAGGTACTACTATCATCCTCATTTTAAAAATGAGGAAACAGGCACAGAGAAGCTGTGAGAGGGACTTTCGTATATTTTTAAGTATCTCTTTTAAAATAATGAAGATTCCTTGGAAGATATTAAGCTGGGGCAAATTATGCCAAAACCCCACATAAGCATGAGTCAATTTTTACCTCAAGCATTTTCTGGAAAATTGGATAGATTTCAAAGAGAAATGCAATGAAATTTGAATATAGGCTCAGCTCAGTACTTGCTGAACAAGATATTATATGAAAAAGTATTGTTAAATGCTATATTTCCATTAAATCTAACAAACAATTCCTTGAGCTGTGATTAGCATTAGAAAACAACGGTAAATAAGATTCAGAGCTTATGAACTAATTAGTTACATAAACAATCATAATGTTAAGGGAATGGAAATTCCAAAAATCAGTAGTATTTCAGATTATTGATTACCATATAAAGAGAATCTGATGGCAAAGAAAGTTTATAACACTTAATGATAGTAAATACATTTATATAAAGCAAATATATTTCTTAATATTCAATTAATTAAGGACAATCTTTACAAGTCTGATTCTATGTAAGGCAAATTCAGAGTAGTTAATATTTTATATCATCTTTTAGTAAGTTTTGAATCTGTCTTTATTCAAAATAAAATTAATTTTAAAATCAGTCAAATTGAACAAAAATCAATGAGGATTGATTCCATGTGTGTAACAGAAACTAAGATACTTGAAGGCTGTGTTTGAATAGTGATGTAGAATATAATTAGGAAACTTTAAAACCTACTAAAACACTGTTCAGAAATTGTCTTGTTAGTCCTAAATATTTTTTGGTAGTCTAGTAGTTAATCCTTAAAATACAGTATTTATCACAACATTATAACTTTGAAAATCATCCCTTAGTATTTAAGATTTTAAAAAATGGCAAAGAGGGTTTAAATAAGTTGCTTGCACACATACCTATCATATCACCATTTTTATTATTGTTAATCATCAATAACTGAGGAGTTAATATCAGATCGAATCACTGCTACAATCAAATAGATGTTTATACATGATAAAGTCACTTTTAAAAGTATGAAGTACTTTTGGGGCTATTTATGTTTGTTTTCCTTGTTAACTAATTTTTACTAATGTGTTTTATTTATATAGCCATGAGCTTAAATTTATTATTTAAATTCAAACAGAAAAAAAAGAGACTGAGAAAAGTACTTTACCATGGTGATTTTTTAAATAAGGTTCATAGAATTTTAGTTTATGATTAGGTACCTCAAAAGTGGAAGTAGGGGTTGAGAGCAGGTTGAAGGAAAAAAAAAAAGGAAGATCATTTGGATAAAGTTTCACTACTACTCCTGTAGTTTCAACTATAACAGCTCTAGGGCCTGAAAAGTACATGTGTGTGTTTGGTCAGCCATCATTTAAAAGAAGACATTAAATAAAATTGGGTATATTGATCTTTTTAATTTATGTTGCATCATGACCTTTTCTATTTATTGAATAACTGTATTTATTTAAAGTTCAATCAAGATGGCACTCTAAATCTTACTCAGTCCTTCATAGATTTCACATATTTTGTTAGACCTTAAAGTTACTTCCACGTTTTCACTATTATAAATAATTCTGCAGTAAACATCTTTATGGGCATAATTTTTCTTATATGTTAGATTATTTTATTTTGGTGCCATAATGAAGATGTTCAAATTAAATGTATGATCATATTTAAAGCTTTTTATACATATTGCCAAATTATTTCTCAAAATGTTTCTGCTCCAGTTGCTGCTAAAATATATAGGCAAACACATTAGTATTACTATGTGGATTTTTCTTTTTGTTGTTTAGTTTTTTGTCCATTATGATTACTTGAGATATAATTGACATACAGTGAAAATTACCTATTTTATTTGCACAGTTTGTTGAGCTTGACAAATATATAACGTATATGACCACAGTTTTAACCCAATTTATATAATATTGCCATTACTCTAAAGAGCTATCCTTATGGATCTTTGCATGGAGGAAGGTTCCACTTATCCTGGACCCCTGGAAACTACTAATTTGATCTTTGTGGTTATAATTTTGCTTTCTCAATAATGTCATATAACTGGAAACATGGGCTTTTTCACTTGGCTTAATGCTAACAGCATCGTGTTGTTGATGTAGTGTTTGTTCCTTTTTGCTTAGTAAAATTCTATTATATGGATATACCACAACTTTTATCTATTCACCAGTTGATGCTATTTGAGTTGTTTCCGGTTTTTAGTGATTATGAATGAAATTGTTACAAACATTCACATACAGATATCGTGTGTAGATATGTTCTCAACATTCTTGTGAAAATACCTTGGAGTAGTATGATTGACTTTTATGTTAAGTAAGCAACCCTCACCAGAAATGATTTTTTTAATTTTAGTCAATCTAGCAGGTATGTAGTTATATATTTTTGTTGCTCAAATTTGAATTTTCCTACTGATTAATAATGGCAAGCATTTTTTTCATGTGCTTATTTGGAGTATATATTTTTATGAGTGTGTGAAATTTATTTTCAAACTTTTGCCCATTATATTGGATTGCTTATCTTATTATTGTATTTTAAGAGACCTTTGAGAGCAGAAAGTTTTAATTTTGATGAAATACGAATGCAAAATGTTTATGTTATGGTTCGTGCTTTCATGTGCCATATAGGAATATTTGTCCACCCCAAGTTCACAGAGGTTTTCTCCTGTATTTTCTTCTAGAAGTTATATATTTCTAAGTTCCTCACTAAGTTATATGATCCATTTCAAGTTAACGTTTGTATACAGTATGTATACAAATACAGAGAGAAGATAAGGTCTTTGTTTGTTTGTGTTGGGTGTTTTGTCCCAGTGAAATTTATTGAAAAGAACATATTTTCTCTCTAGAATTACCTTAGCACATTACATTTACCAAAAATTAATTGACCATAGATATGTGAGTCTCTTTCAGAGTTTCTATTTTGTTCTATCAATTAACAAGTCTATCCTACCACGGAACATAATGTCTTGATTACTGAAGCTGTATAATACGTCTTGAAATCAGGTTTTGTGTGTCTTCCAAATTTGTTTTATTTAATTTCAAAATTGATTGGACTATTCTATGACCATTGCCTTTCCATATAAATTTTAGAGTCACCTTCCCAATATCTAAAACTAATCCTCATTTGATTGTGATTAGTATTCCTTCCAATCTCTATACCAATTTAGAAAGACTTGATAAGTTAATAATAGTGAGTTTTCCAATCCATGAACACAATATATCTCAATTTATCTAGATCATTTAAAATTGTTCTTATCAGTGTTTCTATTTTAATGTAAAAGTATTGCAAAAGTAGGTTAGTTAGATTCATCCCTAGGTGTTTCATGTTCCCTTTTTATACTATTGTAAATTATGCAGATCTTAAAATGTATTTTAGTCTCTAAGTGTTCAGTACTAGTTTATGAAAATATCATTGATTTTTGTGTGTTGACCATGTATTTGGTAACCTTTCTAAAATTATTTATAATTTCTATGAAGTATTTTGTAGATTCCTTGGGATTATATTCCTAGATGGCTATGGTTTGCTGCAAATAATGATTT
This sequence comes from Rhinopithecus bieti, assembly GCF_001698545.2. Taxonomy (NCBI): domain Eukaryota; kingdom Metazoa; phylum Chordata; class Mammalia; order Primates; family Cercopithecidae; genus Rhinopithecus; species Rhinopithecus bieti. The sequence continues at coordinate 2,795,746 of NW_016804447.1, read as the reverse complement.
TTTTTCTCAAACCTATGTACCTTTTTATTTTTTTATCTTGCCTTATAACACTACTAGGACCTCTTGTATAATGTTGCACAGAAGTGATAAGATTGGTCATTCATTTATTGGTCACATTATGAAATGCACTGATCTTTTACTATTAAGTTTACTGTCAGTTATAGGTTAGTACAGATGTCTTTTATCAAGTTAAGGAAGTTTCCCTCTGCTATTAGATTGCTGAGATATTTTTATCGTGAGTACAGGTTGACTTTTAAAAAACTCTTTCATTGTGTCTGTTGAGATAATACACTTTTCTACTATATTGTTTTGATATAGTGAATTACAATGATTGACTTTCATATGGCAAATCAACCTTGCATCCTAGAGATAAATACCACTCTTCATGCTGTATCATTCTTCTTATACATTTCTAAATTTGATGTGTTAATAATGTATTAAATAATTTTACAGATGAGGATTCAGGTGAGGATACTGAACCATGTCAACATTTCATTTTTTGGTACCATTTTGCATTGGTTTAAATTTTTTTTTTTTTTTTTTTTTTGTCTTGTAATGTTGTCTGGCTTTGGTATCATCAGGTCTCATAAAACGAGTTGGAGAGCATTCTTATTTTAAATTTTCTGAAGCAATTTGCATAAAAATGGCATGATTATTCTTTAAATGCTTCGCAGAATTCTCTCATGTTATCATCTGGGCCTTGAGTCTCCTTTGGGAGAAAATTTTTAATTAAAAATTCAAATAACTTAATAAAGGACGTACTATTCAGTTTATCTCCTTTAGGAATGAGATTCAGTAGTCTGCTTTTAGCAGGAATTTATCCATTTCATGTTTTAAAACACGCTATCATAGGCCTCATGATATTCTGTTATGATCCATGTAATGCCTATAAGACATATAGTTATGGCTGGGCCTGGTGGCTCATGCCTGTAATCCCAGCACTTTGGGAGGCCAAGGCGGGGGGATCACGAGGTCAGGAGATCGAGACTATCCTGGCTAACACGGTGAAATCCCATCTCTACTAAAAATAGAAAAATTAGCCGATCATGCTGGCGGGCACCTGTAGTCTCAGCTACTTGGGAGGCTGAGTCAGGAGAATAGTGTGAACCTGGCAGGCAGAGCTTGCAGTGAGCCGAGATTGCGCCACTGCACTCCAGCCTGGACGACAGAACGAGACTCCATCTTCAAAAAAAA
>NW_016804447.1:2759837-2793839 GCF_001698545.2 Rhinopithecus bieti | reverse complement strand
AGTAGCCGGGACTACAGGCGCCCCCCACCTCGCCCGGCTAGTTTTTTTGTATTTTTTTAGTAGAGACGGTTTCACCGTGTTAGCCAGGATGGTCTCGATCTCCTGACCTCGTGATCCACCCGTCTTGGCCTCCCAAAGTGCTGGGATTACAGGCTTGAGCCACCGCGCCAGGCTATTGTTAATTTTTTCAACTTCATTAATTTCCACTCTTTATTGTCTTCCTTCTGATTGCTTTGTTTATAATTTTCTCTTCTTTTTGTGGTTTTTAAGGTGATGTCAGTTTATTGGCTTCTGACATTCTCTTTATTTTCCAGCTTTACTAATGTAAGATTGACAAATTTGTATATATTTATGGGATGCAACATAAATTGATATACATACACATCACGAAATAATTTCCAAAATCAAGTTAATTAACACATCCGTCACCTCACATGATTACTCATTTGCCTGTGTGTGGTGTGTTTGTGTGTGTGTTAAGAACAACTAGTATCTGCTCTTTTAGCAAATTTCATATATATGATACAGTATTATTGACTATAGTCACTATGCTGTATATTAGATTCCTCAGAAAACTTTTTCATCTGTAAACGAAAGTTTATACCCTTTGACTAACATCTCCCCATTTCTCCCATCTCCAGCCTCTGGCAACCACCATCCTACTCTCTGCTTCTATGAGTTTGACTTTTTTCGATTATGCATAAAATTGAGATCAAGCAGTTTTTGTATATCTGTGCCCGGCTTATTTCACTTAGCATAATGTCCTCAAAGTTCACCCATATTTTTTTAAATGGCAGGATATGCTTCTTTTTAAAGGCTGAATGAGATTCCATTGTGCAAGTATTTGTTACATTTTCTTTATGAATTCATATACTGAATTCACATATCTTTGGATATAGATCCAGAAGTGAGATTGCAAAATGGTAGTTCTATTTTTAATTTTTTGAGGAATCTCTATACTGTTTTCCATAATGGATGTACCACTTTACATTCCCACCAACAATGCAGTTTCCCTTTTCTCCACATTCTGTTGTTATCACTTGCCTTTTTTATAGTAACCACCCTAGCAGGTGCAGGGTCATAGTTCATTGTGGTTCTGATTTGCATTCTCTGATGATTAGTGATGTTGAGCACCTTTTCATAAACCTGAGGCCATTTTATGTGTTCTTTGGAAAAATATCTATTCGTGTTTTTCCCATTTTAAATCAGGTTTTGTTTTTTTATTTGCTGTTGAATTGTATGAGTTCCTTACATATTTTGGATATTAATCCTTTATAAGGTAAATGATTTGTGAATATCTGTAAATAGACTGTCTTTTCATTTTGTTGATTATTTTCTTTGCTGTGAAGAAGACCTTTAGTTTAAAATAGTACCACTTGTTATTTTCACTTTTGCTGCCTGTGTTTTTTTGGGTCATATCCAAAAAATCATTGCCAAGACCAATGTCAAGAAGCTTTTTCCTTTTGTTTTCTTCTAGAAGATTCATGGTATCAGGTCTTATGTTTAAGTACTTAATCTATTTTGAGTTTATTTTTGTATGTAGTTTAAGACAAAATTCCAATTTCATTTTTTTGCATCTAGATATCTAGCTTGTCTCACACCATTTATTGAAGACATTGTCATTTCCCCATTTTGTATTCTTGGCACCTTTGTCAAAGATTAGTTAGCTCTACATGCTCTGTTTATTTCAGAGCTCTCCAGTCTGTTCCATTCGTCTGAAAAAAATCATGGGTCTGCTTTTATGCTGGTACCATACTATTTTTATTACTGTAATTTTATTATATAATTTGAAATTAGGAAGTACAATGCCTCCAGCTTTGTTCTTCTCAAGTTTTCTTTGGTTATTTGGGGGTCTTTTGTGGTTTCATATACATTTTAGCATTTTTTTTGTATTTTGGGGGAAAATGTCATGGCATATTTATGTCAGAAATATACTTATGAAGTTACTCTACCTGCTAATGCAATAATATCCCATCCTTATAATTTTATACTTTAAAGTCAAACATAAAGTTTTAAATAGCTAATAATATTGCTTCTGTGGTAATGTCCAAACAATGAAACCTACTCTAAAGAAGAAAAATGCCATTGGCATTTTGGGTAATGATTGCATTGTATCTGTATTTAGAATTGGGTAGTGTGGGCCGGGCGCGGTGGCTCACGCTTGTAATCCCAGCACTTTGGGAGGCCGAGACAGGTGGATCACGAGGTCAGGAGATCGAGACCATCCTGGCTAACATGGTGAAACCCCGTCTCTACTAAAAATACAAAAAAAATTAGCCAGGTTCAGTGGCGGGTGCCTGTAGTCCCAGCTACACAGGAGGCTGAGGCAGGAGAATGGCGTGAACCCGGGAGGCGGAGCTTGCAGTGAGTGGAGATTGAGCCACTGCACTCCAGCCTGGGCCAAAGAGCGAGACTCTGTCTCATAAAGAAAAAAAAAGAAAAAAAAAAAGAATTGGGTAGTGTGGACATTTCAACAATATTAATTTCTTCCAATCCCAATGAATATCTTTTCATTTGTTTGTGTCTTCTTCAATTTCTTTCACTATTGCTTTATAGTTTTCGGTGCAGAAATCTTTTATCACCTGATTTACATTTATTCATGAATATTTTATTGCTTTCAATGCTACTGTAATGGAATTTTTTTCTTAATCCCTTTTTTGGGTAATTCATTGTTTGTATTATTCACTAGCATTAATAACTTTAATTCCTAAATTAATTATCTTGAGAAATGTTATATTATTAATATTATTTTGATATAGAGAAAATATCATGTGGGAAAACATGGACATCAATGACTGACTCAAAACTGATAAAAGAAAAGACTTAGATTCTGAATATAAAGACACTTAAAAAATTCCTTAGTCAATAATTAATAGATCTTTTCTTTTATGTAGACACAAGACAAATATTAGCAAAATTTTGTCTAAATAAGTCTGAAAGCTCTTTTAGAATTTGAAGTTAAAAGTCCAAAGGATAAGAAGGCATGACGATATTTGATGAGCAGGGTTTTTTTTTTCTTTCTTAGCTTTATAAAAAATAAGGTGCATCTTACAAGCAATAGTATGAAACTCAGTAAAATATGGTCTTTGGTAAATGTTCTGTCCATATGTCATAATTTTTAAACAATTTCCAATAGATAGTCATTTGACTCATTTCTATCCATCTTTTGTGAATTTTTTTCTGTGCAAAGTACTTTTAATACAGTTTTAGAATGTGTTAGTTTCCTTGTTCCCCATCTAGATATTTACACAAATTCTTAAATATTTACTTTAACTCATAATAATCTAAACATTTTGTCTCCATGACATAAAATTTCATCACTAACTTAACAAATGTTAAGCAAAACCAGAGACCATCAAAGCAGGAAAGAAGAAAGGAAGAAAGGCCAGCTATTTTCTTCATTAGAGCAGGTTTCATTGTTTGGACATTACCACAGAAGCAATATCATTAGCTATTCAAAACTCTATTTTGACTTTAAAGTATAAAATTATAAAGATGGGATATTATTGCATTAGCAGGTAGAGTAACTTCATAAGTATATTTCTGACATAAATAGAATACAGAAGGCTGTAATGGTAAAGGTAAAAATTTTTGAAACTATTTATTTTCTTTTAGAATTTTGTTCAAACTGTTCCTTTTTTATGAGAAAAACGTTTCTGTCTTCTCAAAATCGATCATAGTATGCATTTGACTTATTACCTCTGCTTTTGTCAAGAAATTCAGAGACTCTCTGATAATGGAAAGGCAGTATTTGTAAGAGCTTGGACCATGAAGCCAAAACTGGGAGCCTGTTTCCAGTTTCTGACATTTAATAGCTGAATTACTTTTAGCAAACTACCTAACCTCTCTATTCCCCTTCAGTGCAGATTAAAATAATACTTGTTATATCAATAGCCAACATTTATGAATTATTTAGTATTCAGGTAATACTTGAAACACTTTCTGTACATCATTCCATTTTCATACTTACAAGAAGTATATGGAGAAGGTGCTATTATCGTCTCCATTTTACAGATGAGGGCACTAACAAGGTCAGTATAAAATTAAATGAAAGAATAATTTTAACACTCTTGGTGTGGAGAGTAAGCACTCAGTATGGTGATGATGATGATTATGTCAAGGATGACAGAAGTGGTGATGGTGATAACAATGACAAAGATAAAATTTCTACACATCAGCATTATGCCATCTTAGATAAATATGCATGTAACTACTAAGAAAAGCATCAATAGTTTATTTAATAAACATTTACTGACTCTTCTTTGATAACCAGACAATGAGGCTCAGATATTACACAAAAATATAATGACATTTTCAAGGCATCTCTAGACTAATAGAAAAGGAAAAATAAACTTGATTCAAAGAGGAAAATATTAAAGGAATGAATTATGGGGGAGGCAAGAAAGAAAGTAGGGAGGAGATAGCAAAGAAAATATAAAGGAGAAAAGAAAGGGGGGCAGGGTAATCTTGTAGAAAATATACTTCGCTTCATTTGGATTGCACAGTAGGAGATACATTCCAGCCTCTAATACATGCCATGCATCAATGCCCATATTCAGAAATCAGATGCTGGGAAGACACGTGTATACACAGCAAGCATTTTTCTTAAGGATGTATCATGATGCATAGCACATGTCAAATTGAAATCTGGCTTTATACAATGACTTGGTGGATCAATGGTCCCAATTCAATGTGCCATATGTAATAAAAAATACTATAGCACATGTGTATACAACTGATAGTATGACTTGCAAAATTATGAAATCCAGTGAGAAAGAGGTGGATTATTTTTTCATTCATTCTGTGACCAGCACTGTTTTTCCAAATATGCATATCTATAGATTATGGAAAGAGGTGGAAGGGATATGGAAAGACAAGAGGAGAAAAAGGGCAGAAATGTCATAGCAGCTTCCAGCTGCTTCAAATCCCTGGGAAAGAGGTTTGGTACACGTTCCATCCAAAAAAAAAAAAAAAAAAAAAAAAAAAAAAAAAATGTGCATTCAGTAGCTTTAGATACATTTTGTGCTGATCCAGTTAATATGTCAAAATATTCTGCTTGAAGCAAGAAAATAGAAAAGCTTTGCCACACCACAAAGGGGCATCTAAATCCCATCACTCCTTTGTCACCCTCTAAGGAAATAGCATTATGTAAGCATCTGATTTGCATCATTGGGGCGGCCTTGATTTCTGAGAAAGCTGTTTGCAATTCAATAAGCTCCATGCACAATGTTGCCTTTCATGTGATTCCTTATGGTGCTGTTGATAATGATCATAATACTTTTTTCCCCCAATGGAGAACACTGAATCAATGCCGAAAAATCAAACTTTTGTTTCTGTGTAAGCTAGAGGGCACATGAAGATTGAAAGAGAGAGAGATGAGCCTTCATATTTCAAAATATCTGACATAGATTAAGAAAGTTTCCCAAAAGGTCATTAGATCAGATAGAGGCAATGTTGAATTGATAGCTTAAAAATGAAAGCTGGGACAGTTTGAAAAGCGAGAAAAGGGAGAGAAGAAGGAAATGGAGAGAGAGAAAGAGACTGACAGAAAGAGATAGAGACTGACAGAGACAGATGGAGAGAGAGACAGAAGACAAAGTAAAAATAGAAATTGTTGCTGAGGCTGGATCAAGGGATATAAAAGCAACTTTGCCATTCCTGAGAAGGTCAAAAGTTCATATGAAAATTCATCAAATACTCATTTCGCTCATTCATTCTTCTTTGCCTTTTGAGTATGCTGGTTATGCCACAGGATCTTGGAAAGTGTGGGATTTTCTTTCATTTCCCATTTTGAATAGTTAAATAGCAACCACCTCCTTTATGGTCCTGTAAATCTTAATTCTGTTTCCATCTGAGCTGAGTTGTTAAGAAGTTAATGATTTAGAACTGCTTCCTGCTTTGGCTTGCTTACTGTTTCCTGGAAAAGTAAGTGAGGGGAGGCACTTCTTAATGTGACAGACAAGGCTATGTGTCCCTAAGTTGGACTTTCCTTTTTCTTTTTTTTTCATCTTTCTAAATTTTATTTGAGATTCAGGGGATACATGTTTGTGTTTGTTACATGAGTCAACCGCATGTCGCAGGGATTTGGTGTACAGACTATTTTGTCACCCAGGTCGTGAGCATAGTACCCAATAGGTAGTTTTTCGATCCTCACTGCCCCCATCCTCACCCCTCAAGTAGGTCCTAGTGTCTGTTGTTCTCTTCTTTGTGTCCGTCTGTTAAACCTCAAGGTTTAACTCCCACCCATAAGTGAGAACAGGCAATATTTGTTTTTCTGTTCCTGTGCTAGTTCGTTTAGAACTATGGCCTTCAGCTCCACCCATGTTGCTGCAAAGGACATGATCTCGTTCTTTTTTATATGTTGGATTTTTGAAGGGATGTGACGTGGTGTTGGAAGTAACCTTCAAATACAGACATCTCAGCAAATGTGAGATAAATGAGTAGCAGTATTACTGATATCAGGGGAGGATAAGGAAGAAGAAATAACCAACAATGACAAGGACATTGAGAACGGGGTTCATGTGTTTTGAAGCAATTTCCACAAAGTTTAGTGTAGAAAAGGCACCAAAAGATATTCCATGCTCATTATTACTTATTCAAAAACACGAAATAGATCGGGTGCGGTGGCTCACGCCTGTAATCCCAGTACTTTGAGAGGCCGAGGCGGGCAGATCAGCTGAGGTCAGGAGTTCAAGACCAATCTGGCCCACATGGTGAAACCCCATCTCTACTAAAAATATAAAAATCAGCCGGGTGTGGTGGTGGGCGCCTGTAATCCCAGCTACTTGGGAGACTGAGGAATGAGAATCACTTGAACCCAGGAGACGGAGTTTGCAGTAAGCTGAGATTACAACTCTGCACTCCAGCCTGGGCGACAGAGCAAAACTCTGTCAAAGAAGAAGAAGAAGGAGAAGGAGAAGGAGAAAATAAAATAATTGCCCCATAATAAACACAAGAAAAAAATAAGATTTCTAATATAAAATTCCTTACAATCAAGCAGGGGTGACACAGGTGAGCCAGCATAAATATCTCTAACATGTTCTCCTCACACAACTTTAATGTCATTTTTTCCAAATGACGTGAAACATTTTGAAAGTATGAAAAATATAAAGTAGATTTTCTCAATTTAACATTATTGGCCGGGCGCGGTGGCTCAAGCCTGTAATCCCAGCACTTTGGGAGGCCGAGACGGGCGGATCACGAGGTCAGGAGATCGAGACCATCCTGGCTAACACGGTGAAACCCCGTCTCTACTAAAGAAATACAAAACTTAGCCGGGCGATGTGGTGGGCGCCTGTAGTCCCAGCTACTTGGGAGGCTGAGGCGAGAGAATGGCGTAAACCCGGGAGGAGGAACTTGCAGTGAGCTGAGATCCGGCCACTGCACTCCAGCCTGGGAGACAGAGCAAGACTCCGTCTCAAAAAAAAAACAAAACAAAACAAAAAAAAAAACAAAAACATTATTGCCATTTTGAGCCAGGTAGTTTTTGTGGCTGTCCTCCTGTGTATTGTAGGATGATGAACAGTGTCTTTGGCCCAACTAGAAGCCAGTATTACCAACCCAAAGTGTATCCAGGCATTAGCAAATGTTCCTTGGGCAAAACAGCCCTGAGTGAGAAACCTTACCATAGAGCACCAAGTTTGTTATGGTTGTTGTTGTGGCTAGTCTTTGGATTTCTGCTGTATCCACTTTTATATTTCATTACATATGCAATAAAAGTGGCAGATTGATAAACTTCTCCTGAACACCATTCTCTCCTTTTTCTGTGGCCCTCTAAGCTGATCTGAGCACATAGCCATGCCATTAGGGGCTACATATCTCAACTTCCTTTACAGGTAGGTATATTCATATGATCATGTTCAATAACTAAGTGAAGAGATGAATAGCACTTCTAGGCTTTAGCATTAAAATAAAAAGCATGCTCTCTTCTGCCTTTACTTTCTTTACTATTTCGGGCTGGAACAATAGCAGAGATGACCCAGCTTCAACGACGCAAGGAAGGTAACACTCTAGAACACAGAAAAACAAGGAGATGGAATTACTTTGTGAGTGACAGATTCCATGAATTACTTTTTGAAACAGAAGAGTCTCATCAGCATCAACCATCCACCTTGAGACTCAGGTGTAAAGGGTAAAGCCATTGTGTTTTGGGGGTCTCTTTGTTACAGAAAGTTAGCCTTTATCCTAACAGATACAGAATATATATATAATATAATTTTATGCACATATATAATTTATACACATTTTATATTAGGATTATCCAGAGAAACTGACCCAATAGTGTGTGTGTATGTGTGTGTGTGTGTATGTGTGTGTGTGTGTGTGTGTGTATATATATATATATATATATATATATGAAGAGAGACAGATTTTATTACAAGGGATTGCCTTTCACAGTTATGGAAATTGAGAAGTCCTGCAATCTGCCAGCTGAAAGCTCCAGGCCTGGGAAAGCTAGTGGCGAAGTTCCAGTCCAAACCTGAAGCCTGCAGAACCAGAGAAGCCAATCCCAGGGCTCAAAAATCAGAAGCACTGATGTCCAAGGGCAGGGGAAGATGAATTTCCTAGCAAGCAGAAAGAGCAAATTTGCCCTTCCTCCACCTTTTTGTTCTATTCAAGCCCTCAGTGGACTGAAGGATTCCCATTACATTGATAAGGGTATCTTCTTCACTCAGTCAAACAATCCAAATGCTAATCTCTTTTGTAAACACCTTCACAGACACACCCAGAAATGATGTATTAGTGCATCCCTTAGCCCAGTCAAGTTGACACATAAAATGACCTATCACACAAACATACACACATATGATCAATGTGCAAAATTTTTGTTAGGCAAGACATTTTGGAAGAGCAAACTATGTAAGTAGATGCATGTCTATATTAGAATATCTCTTAAAAAGCTATAGGAACTCTGGAGGCTGAGGCGGGAAAATGGCGTGAACCCGGGAGGTGGAGCCTACAGTGAGCCGAGATCGCACCGCTGCACTCCAGCCTGGGCGACAGAGCGAGATGGGAAAAAAAAAAAAGCTATAGGAACCTAGGTAATGGAGTGATTTTTTGCCAGTGTGGTTTTCTGGGCCTTAGATGATGAATCAGAGTTTTCCAGAAAGATTAATGAACCAAGGAAGTACTGCTCTCTGGTTTCACACCCCACAGGCTCTCATCCAGAAAGAGGTAGTAGCTCTACAGACAGCAGCCATGATGCGGACGTTCTCTTTAAGTCAAATCACTTTACTACAGTCCCACCTCACACCAGGATGATCACCAGACTTCTGGAATTGACAGGTGCTGTAGCACAGATAACAGACACCTGAATACTAAGTGCTTTGATGAAAGTAACTCCATGTTTCCTTGCCACGTGTAGCAAGTCTCTGGGGGTGGGTGGGGGGAGGTCTAACAGAATTTGATGGTATTTCTAATGATTTATCTTTCTATATGTTCTTCTATTTTTCAATGAATGTTATTGTATATCAAATGGATTGCCTTCTCATCTGAATTAAATCCTGCCCCTAAAACATAATATTTTCACCAGAAAACAAACTAACATTTGAAATATATAAAGAGTATATAATAATTAAAGTAAATTTTAAGTCAAGCTTAAACTGTCTCATAAAAATCAATATACATCATACCAATTTACTTTCATTACTGAATGAATTAGCTGTATGAAAAGCAATTGACTTGGCCTGGCATTTTTTTTTTTTTTAGAAATGTGTAACCTCTAAAATAGGAAAAATGGTATTACATCGATTAGGTAGGTCACAATTACATCTCACTATAATGAATTTAAAAATTCTGCAAGCATTTATAAGTCAGTGAAATTTCTCATGAGATCTCACCATACCTATTTACCAGATTTTGAAAATATATAATTGATGTTCTTCCAGTAAGCCATATTATAAACTTCTCTCATACTTGAACTTATATAATATTTTAAAGAATTTTGGTATCAACTCTTTTATTATTTCCTTTTTACCATATAACACTAAAATTCTTCTTATAAAAGCTTATAAGAAGTTTGATCTCCTCTTTAAAATAAAGTTTTTTCTGCCTTTTTTTCCAGTTTGATAGTCACAAAAAACAGTCTCTTAATTTTATGTTTTCTTCTTGTAGCAACTAAATAATGTTAATTTTTTTCCTTTAAAGTGACGCAGTGCTTCTGTGGTATCTACATTTAACTCTTTCATGGATGTTGAATGAGATGTAAGTTCATAATGTTCTAGAGTTTAAGTATAAAAAAGTGCCACTGAATTTGTCTTAATAGTTAAATTTTTAAATCTGATAAAATATTCAATAAGCCCTGTAATAAAATTCTGAGGCTAACTGCCTAGATTTAGCACAGACTTCACAGGTTAGAGGCACAGCCTCTGATGAAACTGCCCTCACATCAGACACCAGTCACAAGTTTGAGGGTGCCCAGGCCACCTGCTATTTTGATGACTTGCTGCCAGTTTGTGGGTTCTCACTATTCCGTCAGATTCAATAAGTTGCTGGAATGACTCCCAAAATTCAGAAAAACACTATATGTATGAATACACTTTTATTATAGAAAAATATACAAATCTGAACCTGCCAAAGACAGAGACACACGGGGTGAGGTCTGGGAGGGTCCCAAAAGTGAAGCTTCCATATCCTCAGGATGCATCACTCTCCTGGCCCATCAATGCATTATTACAAAAAAGGGAAGCTCACTTGAGCCCCAGTGTCCGAAGTTTCTACTGGGGTTCCATTATATCAGCATGATTGACTGAATCATTGACCACATGATTGAACTCAATCACTAGCCTCCAGCCTCTTCCCAGAAGTTAGAGGTCAGACTGATGTCATGTGGCTCAGCGTTCCAACTCTCAAATCATTGGTGTTTCTGGCATGGTCAGCCTCCATGTTGAAACTATTTAGGGGCCTTCCCTGAGTTACCTAATTACAATAAAAAGTGCAGTCTCAGGGGCCCACCATGAATAATAAAAATACTCCTATCATTCAGGAAATTCTAAGGATTTCAAAGTTATCTCCCAGGAATCCTGGACAAAGACAAATTCCTTATTATACAACAACTCTTTTATTATTATTATTATTTATTATTATTATTATTATTAACATTATTATTATTTTTGAGATGGTTTTTCACTCTTGTCAACCAGGCTGGAGTGCAATGACACAGTCTTGGCTCACTGCAACCTCCGCCTCCAGGTTAGGCAATTCTCCAGCCTCAGCCCTCCAAGTAGGTGGGATTACAGGTATGCGCCACCACACTCGGCTAATTTTTGTATTTTTAGTAGAGACGGGCTTTGCCACGTTGGCCAGGCGGGTCTCAAACTCCTGACCTCAGGTGATCCACCCGCCTTGGTCTCCCAAAGTGCTGGAATTACAAGCATGAGCCACTGCACCCGGGCAACAACTCTCCTTTTAAAAGCAAACTCAATTTTACATATATGTATCACTGAAATATTTACTAAATGAGTTTAATTTTTTTAATCTACTACTGTTCTTTTCAGGAAGAAGAGCATAAATGAAATTGGGGAGTCAGGGAAGAACCAAGAACATGGTATATGTGCTAGGAGCAGCCCTGGGCAAAATTGTGAAATAGTTGGATTTTAGCATTTTCAAACTTGAAAGAATTTCAGAGATCCTCTAATTCTGTATCATTCTGATACAGAAACAGATTAGGGAAATAAGTAATTTGCCCAAGGTAGAAATCAAAATCAACTCTCAAATAAAAATCAAAATTTGAATTTCACAGCTCTTCCTACCATGCTACTCAGCATGCCTTTAGAGCTTTTCCCAGCTCTCCTTTCAGGCCCACACTTCCTAGTTTCCCTGCCATGTTGTCTCTCTTTCCCCATTTCTTAGGAGACTTCATGATACTAAGCTCCCCTCTTTCCCTACTCTTCTCTTCTACTTCTCCCTCTTCATGCCTTTGCAACTCCAGTGAGCCAAAAAATGAACCACATGTTAACTTCCCTGCAAGTTCTGATCTCCGAAGCCTAGCAAGAGCAGAAATATGATAATTAACTCATTTACAGCTGTTCTAGAAATCACAAGACCTTAACTCCATTTTTAAAAAATTAACCTTCTAGATTGGTGTTAATGAAGGAGATTTCAAGAATGAGGCCTTTGACACTTTTGTGTACAGAGTTGGCTACATGTGCCACAGAAGGCAGACTGAGTAAATAAAAAAGAACTGTCTTTTGTAGATTGGGTCATTAACTGAGTGTGCTGCTTAATAATAGGAAAATCACAGAAACAGAGAGATGACTGCTGGCTGGTCACCTAATGGTCTGTCTACTATTCCTCTCCCAGAGCAACCTTTCTAAAACATAAATCTGATATTAAACACAGGGCTGAGAGACTATCGGTGCCTCTCCGTAGTCTCAGTCTCTTTAGCTTTGCATGTGAGGGCTGCTGCCTGTCTTTCAGCTTAATCTCCAGTCACCAGTCACAATCACTCTAAACCTCCTTGGCCATATTGTGCTATTCCACATGTTTCACATGCTGTTCCCTCTGGCTGGACTTCTCTCTTGCTAACGCTCACGGGTGTCTTTAATATATACAGGTAACTCCTTGAAAAAACAGTATAAAGTGACTTTTCTTTGAATAATTCTCCAATACTCAGATTTGATGAAGACGCTCTTCTTCTGGTCCCCTTTGGCAATTTTTAGAAATTCCTGAGAATACAGCATAACGCTATATTCTTCATAATGACTTATCAGTCTCTCCCAGATGAAATTTCAGAAGCCAGGACTACGTGTGGTTTCATTTTGTATCCCCAGAATTTGACACACAGCATGCACTAAATTTACATTTGATGCATAAATTAATGCATGCATGAAGAAGATATATCAATATCATCTTCATCTACCTTCGTCTCTCCTAGAGAATTGTGGAAAAGTTCTTTAAAATGTATGCTGTAAAAAATAATATCCACTAGATTTTGGAAGAATTAGTACTTTTAATAAAATTTTGTGTGTGCCTGTATATGTGTGTGTGTGTGTGTGTGTGTGTGTGCATGTGAAATAAATCTCTCTTTAAATTGCTCAGTATTCACAGGATATTATTTTGAAACTGAATTTCACGTCATGATTTTTTTCTAAGAGAATGTGTTATGATCTTTGTTTTCAAATATAAACAGTAACATTTCAGGGCTGTGTTGAAAGGTGAATGTTAGAAACCCTTACTCTTTGCAGTGTTAAATATTTCAAAAGCGCTAAAAGAACAATATGTGCACCTGCATCCACAATTATCAAAGCTGATATGATATTTTGACAAAATATATGTGGAATTTTGGTGATGTGTTTTATAACTAGCACAATAAATTTTTTTTTCAATTTAAAGGCCAGTGTTTTCTCCCGGCTTCCACTGTCAGAGCATTGTCTTCATACCATAAACCCATCTCATAATTTATCCAGTTCCATATAGTTCACAGAATGTGTAAACAAAAGTCTACGTTCACAACACTAAACATTCTTCAAGCATCTATTGACAAAGCCCTGGGACAGTAGTCCTCCTGCCTCCTCTAAAATTCACCTTTGTTACCTAGCCCTCACCTCCATAAGGCTAGAGCTCTTTGCTTGGATTTTTATTTAATAGATTATAAATAATGGATGAGTTAGTTGAAGTGAGTAAGATATTATGTAATATCTAGCTCTTCTAAAAGTGACATTTCTAAGACAAGAGCTTATATTCAGACTGAGAATTTTTCATGGTATAAAATATTTGCACATTTGAATAGACAAAGGAATGATAATTGTTTCAAAATGGATTATAAACCTGAACTTTAATAACATAGCAGAATGTAATTATTTGTGTCAGCTATTCCAGTTTGGCTTAGCAGATTCCAGTATCAGAAAAGAGCAATGCTATTTAAGCTGTTCTTTTTTTTTTTTTTTTTTGCAATTCTCCCGCCTCAGCCTCCCAAGTAGCTGGGATTACAGGTGCTCACCACCAAGCCCGGCTAATTTTTGTATTTTCAGTAGAGATGGGGTTTCACCGTGTTGGCCAGGCTGGTCTCGAGAACTCTTGATCTCAGGTGATTCGCCTCCATCGGCCTCTCAAAGTGCTGGGATTACAGGCATAAGCCACCATGCCCACCTTAAGCTGTTGTTCTTTAGATTAATATGTATACTGCTTTTGCCAGTTCACTGTGGTTGCTGCCTTTAAAATTTTGGACTTCCATATTTTTGTCCACATGTGTAGGTTCTCTGATTTTGTGACTTTAGGGCTCCTACAACGGTACTGGCAAAACTAACGTAGGCTATTGTAAAATTAGCGCAATGGGAAAAATAAAGCAAGACACAAATATGTTCACAAGAGATATTCCACAGAATTAATGAGAGTTGAGAAAAAGTGCTAATTTTCCCAGGAAGATTGAGGATTAGGCCAATTCTATTTCTCTTAAATTAAGTAAGTAGATATGTACTTTTTTGGTATATTAAAAGGTGTGATAGTACAATTTTGGCAATTTTAGATAATTTTAGAATTAAAATAATAAAATGGTTTTCTTTTATAATTGAAATCTCAAATTTTAAAATACTATAACTTACAGTCTTTTGTTATATATACCACTATGAAAATTTAAGCATTAAACATATTATGTTTATGCAGAATATTTATAATCGGGAAAAGTAAATGAAGAAAATAGTATGCATTTTAAATTTCTATTGTCATGTTTGCCATATCATCTAGAAGAAATGATATAGTTTACAAAGTCAGCTCAAAGCTCACTGGGAGAGACTACAAGTTTAAGTACAACCTGGCACTTGGAATTTCTATTACATTCATCTTTTTTTTCCTAATAACTAAATCTGAATCCATTTTTTCTGTATTAACTAAACCACTAGTGTTTGCAGAGCCTATTTTAACATTGTGTAATATATCTGATACAATCATTAAAAAAGTTAAAATTTACATAATATTTACAGGTATGACAATGATTTTGTTATTAGTGTTAGTGTAATTTTGGTAGAAGTAACATATTCTTTTGAGGAAAAATGATTTATTCTCAGCAGGTCTTTGTGTTTCTCTAATCCTCATTCTCTAGCTCTACTATGGCAATTCAGTTGATTAGAGAGAGGGAAGAAGATGTGTCCAAAGGACACTTGAACAATGCAGGTTTCTGCTTATGTTGATGCAAGAAAGCCTCTAGCACAGACATTGGCTGATTTGCAGGACTTGCAGAAACTTAATTCAAATATTAGTATCTTGCTGATCCTAAGTATGGACTCAAAACAGACTATACATGGCAATAAGTGTTAAAAGAAGTTACGTGTTTTACTGTTGGTGGAATGTTTTGGTAAAAAGTCTCCACTTCCTGTGAATGTTCTGATGTAAAAAGGTTACAGACCACACTGAGATTGTAGAGGTCAACGAGGTTAGGAATGCTGAGTTCTGCCAGTGTCTTGCTGTGTGGTCTACAGGAAAGCTATTTAAACTTTCAGCGTTTCCACCTTCCCATGTATGGAAAAGAACTAATAGCACTTAAATATTTCCTAGAGTGTTGCAGTAATTAATTCCTCTGAAATGCTTTGAAATAAGCATCAAAGAGATTCACTTATTTGCTTCAGCTTTTGATTTTATTTGTTAATGAGGGAAAACATTTCGCATGAGAGAAAAAAATTATTGACAGAGCAATGCTAAAATTCTATGCATTATATTAAATTCATTTTACCTCATTTCATTAAGATTATTGTAGGAAATAGGAAGGCTTCTTCTATGTTGTCTGGTTGTCCACAGAGATGGCCACAGAAATGGTGATCCTTGTAGCTATCACCACCCTTAATTACATATCTGGCATTACAGATGCACGATTATATTATGATGTATCTTTGGGAAGTTTTCATGTTAAAAGGCTTTCCTGATACTGCTTAGGGTTGACAACATTATTTAACTGATTGAAATGGGTTTTTCTGGTAAGATATTTTCAAAAAAAATGACATAAAACTCATACCAGTTTTGACTATGGAGGACATTCATTGGCTTATTTAACAGTAACGTTCAGGGGTGATAGTATTAGTCAGCTTTCACTAGGTTATGCTATAGAAAAAAATCCAAAATTGTTGTGGCTTACTACAAACATTTCTTTTTTTTTTTTTTATGTTGAAAAGATATATATATATAGAATTAGGCAGCTGGACTCAGTTTAGATGATCCCAATTTTGTTGGCAATATCCAAAGCATCGTAATCAGGAGCCAGTCGAACATATATGCCTTTTTCTCTCCATCAGGCCAAATCAGGGTGTTGACCTTGGCCACATCAATGTCATAGAGCTTCTTCACAGCCTGTTTAATCTGGGCTTGTTGGCTTTAACATCCACAATCAACACAAGTGTGTTGTTGTCTTCTGTCTTCTTCATGGCAGACTCAGTGGTCAGCGGAAACTTGATGATAGCATAGTGGTCAAGCTTGTTTCTCCTGGGGGCGCTCTTCCGAGGATATTTGGGCTGCCTCCGGAGTCGCAGTGTCTTGGGCCGTGGGAACGTGGGTGACGTGCGGATATTCTTTTTTTTGTAGCTGTGGACACCTTTCAACACCGCCTTCTTGGCCTTTAAAGCCTTCGCTTTGGCTTCGGCTTTAGGAGGGGCAGGAGCTTCCTTCTTCGCTTTCGGCGCCATCTTGTGACTACAAACATTTCTTTGTCTTACCTGTTACATGTCAGTACAGGGCTCTGTTCCATGTGTCTTCTTCATTCTGGGGTTCAGGCTAAAGGAGCGGCCCCTACCAAGGATATGTCATGGCATAAAACAAAGTGAATGTACTGGTGACAATGGTAGAATCATGTATTGACTTTTAAGGCTTCTTCTCAGAAGTCATGTGCATTTTCTTTAATTCACGTATTATTGACCAAAGCAGGTTTCATGACAAAGACTGATGTCAAAAGCGTGGGTCAGTATAATTCTTAGTGGGATAGGCAGTAAGTACTTTGGAGTGATAATGTACCATACCACATAAAATTCAGGAATTCAGGAACAGTTTGATTTGGGCTTGGCTCTATTTACCTGTGAGTCTCCACCCTATTCCATTTACTGGCTTTGACCTCAGACCAGCTTTCCTCGTGGTAGTAAACTGACAATCATTCCAAGCCTTATCCAGAAATCATCCATCAAAAGAAGAGAACTTCTCTTTTCTCAGCCATCAGAAAATATTTCAGGTGCCATTTTGATTGGGCCCACTTGGTCACATATTCAAAAAAAAAAAATCATTGCTGTATCATTGCTGTAGCCAGAGAAGGCCAAACATTGATTGTCTAATACCTAGGATTGAGATCATCCTGGGTGTCTTAGACTAACAGGATACATCCTGAACCTGGAATTAAGGTCTGTCTTACTCATACCACATTGTGGCAGGGATAGAAGAGATGCAGGGAACCAATCCCAGATGGAGAATTCTCAATCCACCTTGTGATTGGTCAACTTTTGATGCCTCTCCTTTGTGATGGTCCATTGCCCTGCTCGTGCTTAAGTTCTGGGATATAACTGCATGATATTATTAAAATGTCCTCATGAATGGTTAATTTAGTTTGTGAAAGATTTCTATTGCTTGCAACCCAAAGTGTTACTTGGTAAAGAAATATAGAAGTCATGGAAAGTTGTTACCAGAAAGAGAATGCAATGTAAATGAAATGAAATAAAATAAAATAGAGCTTGGTTGGAATCCAAATCCTCCTCTTGCTAAGCAACTTACAACAGGTTATTAACTTTGCTAAGCCTATTTCACCATATTTAAAAAGAGAATAATGGACTTATAAAGCTTTTGGCAAAAATTCTATGCACTCATGTATATATATAAAGGTCTTTCCTAGTGTAGAGCAATGACTAATTAACATGGGGTGTTTTATAAACTGTTAAAAGAGTTTAGAGATGGTAGGGGTCAGAGCCTGAGGGATTAGAAAATCTCTGTGGAGAATGCAGCATTTAAGCTTGAGTTTAATGTCTGCATAGAATTTCCACATGGGAAATCTCTGAGACAATAGGCGAGCATCAGAGGAATACAGGATTGTGTCCAGTAAGGGTGCAGAGGTAAGAAAATACAAGACATGCTCAGAAAATGGGAAATAAACAAGTTAGTGCTGAGAAATCTCTCATTCATATCTCCCTCCATATTTTGTCTGTTTCTAAAAAACAACCCTTTTACCTCATCAGTCAGGTTGTTCATACTCATGACCAAGGTTCGGCTACAGCCTCCTCTGCGGTGCTTCTTCAGTCTCTGCATAAAAGTCTACATTCATACTGTTCATAAATGGTTGCTTATTCAAACAAGGCATTTTGAATACTTTTATCTATTTTTCCATGCTGTTTCCCTTCTTCCTCATATGTTAATATTTCATCATTTCTAACATACTATGGGCATGAATAAAAAATATATACCTTTATTCAAAATGTGCATAATTATACTTTCTGCTGACTTAAGAGGAAAAATAACTTTCTAAATGGAATTAATTTCATCCCCACATGGGCAATTAATAATGTATACTATGTACATTACATAGACTATTCTTCATTTAGGGAATGACACAAAATTTATTTTTTTCTAATTAAATTTTGCTTTGTCCAAAAGTGTGTGTGCATTATTTATTGCTGTGTGCTTGAATTCAAGAATGAAAAGAATTAAATACCCTCCCTACCACAAAACTGGCTTATTTACTTTAACAGTCTCTGTCCTTATGTGATTAACATGAGCTGGAAACATTAGGGAGCCAACTAATTCTACAGATCACTTCCTCATCAAAATAGCAAATGCAACACTTCCCAAATCTTCGATATAGAATATATCAGTTCAGTTTCCTGCACTCCATGTCTCATTTTTTTTCTAACCTTTATAATAAATTTTTCACTCTTCTGTTTGAAATCTATTTCTCATGGTTTGCTGGTAATCTGAAAGGCTTTGCATAGTGAATGGAACATGTTGAGCTTTCAATGTAAAAAATTGGGTCAAATTTATGAAAATGGGCATAATAATCATAGATAAAAATAAGTGAAGAAAAGTAAGGGGTACATTTCTTTTATAAAAACATTGCATTTGACATTCTATGTCTGGATTTTGTTGTTGCTGTTCTTGGTTTGTGTGTTTGTATTTGTGCAGGAAATTTTTAACCACTATCAAGATTCAGTTATGTTGCAATTGCTGTCTCAGCTCATGGAGAACAAAGAATTTCTGGTACAACTCTGGTATGATTCTGATAATTGAGAGAACTTTGAAGGAAGGCCCACAGAAAGTAAGGTATATGTAAATCCCATCTGTACAATGGTTAACTCCCCAGATGTTTCTGCATTCTGTTAAAATATCTCTGCAGTTTTTTATGCCAGAAAATCGCCACGTTTTGTTCTCACAGTATCGCAGTTTCAAATGAAAATCAAAGGTTTTTATTCAATGAGATCAGCTGGTTCCACTTGGACTATATCAGTCTGATGTAAAAAAAGAAAAAAAAAAAAAGAATATTCAACAATTATTTAGAGCAAAATAAACAAGATTTAGGATCATGTGTCCAATCACAGAAAGTTCTGATTTGCATCACAATGACTTCAACATTAATTGGTTTTAATTTCAGTTCAGATGTCATCACTTGGAACTACCAGGAATAAAATATAAAAATTAACTGATACAATGCAAAATTTTATGACTGGGCATTCTGAATGATATTTGACAATACAAAGAAATGGAAAACCTTAGATATAGGAAAGTTTGTCTATTAAATGTAAAACTGGAAGAAAAGACAAGTTTCCTACATTCAAATTTCAATCCAGAAAAAAGAAGTTGCTGCAAAAATAAGTAATTGTCTATAATAAGCTAATTTATGTTTCCATTTGAGAAACTAAAATACTAAACTATAGGAAACACACAATAATATGCACTTGGGGGAAAATAGACTTTTTTAAAAGCTTTTTAAAATTGCCAAAATAATTCATAGATCCACCTATAAAGATATCTAATGCCTCGATTTTCCCACAGAATGCCATCCTTATTAATGGTGCTTGAGAATACAAGTGGCTGGGTACAATATGCAGAACACTCTAATAAAACTCCCTGCCAGCCAATCTTTCCTCTCCCTCCACATGTACTGCTAGGAACTCTTTTGAGAACCAAATGAGATAATAGATACACAATTGCTTTGTGAAAGGTCAGATGGTAGTCTAATTTACCTTGCTTTGCCACAGAGCTGGCCACTGCTAAGTATCTTCTAAAGAGCCTGATGGAGTACATTCTGCTTATATCATTATTTTGCCTCCTGACAACTCTTAATGATGATTGTAAGTACATATGCCTTTTAAAATGGAAGTGCATTGTCAATTTTATACTCAAATAAATAACCCCTTAGGCACGTGATCACTTCGGTTGCCAATTTCTCAGATTTGTTTATTTTTCCTATTGAAATAGCTAGCTTTGCAAATTGTGCACGAGGTGTAGAGGTACCAGGTTTTGAATAATTGACTTAAGTGTTACATTCCAGGAAACTTATTAATGCCCATCATTTTATTGTCAGCAGCACTGAGAGCACCTTTCATTGGGCACTCTCCCACTAGAACTACCCTTTTTACTCCTGCTTTGTGAGTGGTTGCTCTGGGGCAGCTTCATGGGCATCCTATGGTGCACAGTTTTCCCCCTTGCAACCAGTTACCTTCTACTCTGTAACTCATCCAAATGCTTTTCCACCTACTCACAATAACATCGTGCATCCCCCCATCTCCACCCGTAGCCTGACATTTCACTACTCAGAGAAGGCTTAATGCCATCTGCAAACTGGGAGAGTCAATTTAGAGAAGTTGTGAAAATGTAAAATATAATTGATGTTAGCATATTTCCAGTAGAACTTAGCTCTTAACCCTTTTATATCTCTTGTATATTCCATGGGAAGCAGATTTTTCCCTAAGTTTATTTGGTTGTTTGTTTCTTCTTCCTGTGACTTGAATAAAAGCTGTGGAAACCCTAGGTAATATAATTTTTGAAACACATTACTTGATATCAAGCAACAAAGCTTCATACATTTTAATTGATTTGTTTTCAAAAGTAACTTTAACACATGTAAAGTATTTTATACACTTGAACACTTTTAAAGTATTTCATAATTAAAAGAGCGTATATTGAAGAAGATCTATTGTTAAATCAAGAATTGTTCTCAGTCTCCACATTTAACCCTGCAACAAACAGAGAGATCACTGTTACAAACAAACAGAGAGATCACTTCACTGCTGAAGCGGTAGATGAGAGGTAATGTTAAGTTTCTTACCAGGTACACAAATGCAGTAAGAGATGAAACAACAATTTATATCCATGGTCTGAATACTTATCAGTTAAAATTAACATGGCTGTAAGTACAATTTTTAATTTTTTTCTTTTTGACAATAATAAGGCATATATATCTTGCAAACATTCAAACAGCATGGAAGTAGACGAGGTAAAAAAAAAATGTGAAAATTCTGTTTGACACACACAAAACTTTCAGACAGTAATTTAGGTGACTGTTGAAGTCAAATCAACCTTGGCATTCAATTTATTTTTATAATTTACCGAGTTGTTTAGAAAATAGGCCATCCTAACTCTCAGACAAATAGGAGTGCAACCTTGTATTGTCTATGTGTGTGTATGTGTGTGT
Source organism: Rhinopithecus bieti (assembly GCF_001698545.2). Lineage (NCBI taxonomy): Eukaryota > Metazoa > Chordata > Mammalia > Primates > Cercopithecidae > Rhinopithecus > Rhinopithecus bieti. The sequence goes on along the minus strand of NW_016804447.1, from coordinate 2,772,256 downwards.
GTCTACACATGCACAGGTGTGAGTTACAAGAAAGAAAACCCAGTGCAGAGCTGAGACCATCTGAATCATTGACCTGCGTTTTCAAGTTCAAATACAGTCCCAGCCATGGTAAGAAAGATTTTTGCCTTAAGGCTTGCCCAAAAATGAATTAACCTGGCAGCAAAAGTCAATATGCTGGCGGACTACAATGTATTAAAATTTAGTATATAACACATTTGAATGTTTGCCTTAACAATTAACGCAGTTAAAATATTAAAGTGGGATCAAGTGTCAAGGGACCTCTCCTAAGAGCTATGGTTCTGTGGAAAACAGTTTGAAAATCACCTCTCAAAACATCATGTTCACAACTAAAACCCTCTTATTTTAAGAATTGTAATCCTTTCTAACCTTCGCCTAACATGTAGATCTTCATATCAGATAGTCAGCAAGCATCAGATATCAAATGTGCACACACACACACACACATACGCATGCATACACACACACACCCTTATTCCTCTGAATAATCTGTAGCCAATACAAACCCTAAACATATTGATATATATCAAATACATTTTAATTGTTGGATCATAGAAAAACACAGGAAATTCCTAAGCCAGTGGCTCATGATGGACAATAGCAAAGGTAAGACTATCCTATGGAATAGATAATTTGTACAAAAGGAGGATATGACTAAAGTTGGAGATAAATAGCACATATCAGGTAATGAATTCAGGGTTAGTTTTTAATATTTTAATCCTTGATAATAGTACCCAAGATTGTCAAACTTCTATTTTTTGTGAATACATCTTCTTAGTATAAACAAATGCTCAACTGGTGATGTTACCTTCAACACTTATACACCCATATACAAAATGGCTATTTTAAGGGAGGTCCAGTCTTGGAAATCATAAACTTGAATTCAGTGAGAAGCAGATATTATTCTTCCTGTGACTTGAACTCAGAACTATGAATAAGTCCTTGAACTGAGCCTTTAAGTAGTTTTGCCAAATGATTAAGATCTGGTGAAGAAGCTACATTGATGCAGATAATATGAGGTGTGCCAAAATACAAAAGGGAGATCAATCTCTTCATATTTTTTAAATGTTTGCCTCACAAGAGTTGAGGGATTTAATTTCCACCTTTTGAATCCTGTTGTGTTTTTCTGGTAAGACTTAGTTCGGCTTTTATTATTCATTTCTGTGGCGGTACAGAAAGAACTGCAAAACTGAAAAAAAAAAAAAACAAAAAAAAAACAAACAGGCACATAAGGAACTAATTCAACCCAGGGCCCAGTTAAGAATAAGGGAGGATCTTGGTTCTGTGCCATATGCAAAAGTGAGAGGCAATATTTAATTTTGCCTTTGTGCTATTTAATATACCATCTAAAGTAGTCCTTTCAAATCATGGTTCTCAAGTGGGTCCTCCAGCTTGCTAGTGTTACACGAAGGTCCACAGCAACCTGCAGAAAAGTACGAAAGACAAGTCACAGAGGGAAAAGACAGTTTTGAAAAACTTACCTTGCACTATAGAGACGTTAACTTGAAAAAGAATACTTTTACATTATGACGAGGCTTTTTTTAATAGCATTACCAAGAAAACTGTAGGAAGTCTGAGGAACCTTCACTCTTTAAAAGCAGTCTGTGAAATAAAAGATTTCGGGTGATGCAGATAGTTTTATGTACACCGCTGATTTCACATGTCACAAGGTTTAACAACGTTGAAAGAGGGAAATATAGATCCATGCTCCCTTATGCAAAATTCTCAAAGTCAGATGTGTTTCAGAACTCAGAATTTTTCAGATTTTAAAAAGACAGTCTGGGTGCAGTGACTCATGCCTATAATTACAGCACTTTGAGAGGCCTAGGCAGAAGAATTGCTTGAGGTCAAGAGTTTGAGACTAAGCTGATCTTGAGTTCCATCTCTACAAAAATATTTAAAAATTAACTGGGCATGATAGCATGTGCTTGTAGTCCTGGCTACTCGGGACCCTTAGGCAGGAGGATTGTTTGAGCCCAGGAGGTCAAGGCTGCAGTGAGCCATGATGGTGCCACTACATTCCAGACTGGGCAATAGAGTGAGAACTTGTCTTAAAAAAAAAAAATGTAAAACGATAATGTAGGATATATGTCATTTTTTGTGTAACACCTATAGCAGTGTTTGTGGGGAACAGCACTTAGTAATTAAACAGATCAATACAGCAAAATGTACAAATATTCACTACAATGGAAGGAAGAGCATAAATAACCGCATTTCCATCATGTCATGGCATTTTGCCGACAAATCTGTTCTTAGGGCTTTCTGGATTTAAGAATTCTAGTTAAGAGATTGTGGACCATCATTGCCTACTGGTTTTCCAGGAAACTATGCACATCCACATTCTCTCCCGAAACTTACAGGTAGTTTCATGGAATGTCTTAGTCATCGCTGAATTAGTATCTAGCATGCTGCCTAACTCCTAGTGAAGAATTTTTTTAATTGAATTTCTTTAGTAAAAACATCATCATCAAGAAGATAACCAAAATAACATCCTGGGGGAAATAGTCAACAGTGACTTGAAAAAAAATTAAAACAAAATATGAGGTTTTTTTCACACACTGCAATTTGGTTTTGGTTGAAGTAGAAGGCTAAAGTAAACAAGATCTGCGTTTCACACGGGATCAGGTCCCCAGGTATTTGGATAACTATGCTCTCTGCAGTCAGTTACAGGTTCACACAGTCCATCCAATTTAAGAGTTAAAAAGGCCAAACTGAATGTGTTAGAAGTGTTTTTCACGCCTTCAGATGGCAATGCCAGGAGCTTACTGACATCAGGATACAAGCCAAGGATTCTTCTTGGAGCTTTCTTCTTGGAGCTTTGTGAGGTTTTACTGTAAACATAAACCTCATCAGCTAAAATCTATTTAAAAAAAAAAAAAAAAAGAACACTATGGAATTTTTTCTATCATATATCACCATAAAACAACAGTAATCTTTTCTGATTAGCCTTGATGATATTTGTCCAAGCAGTATCAGACTTTGTCTTGAAACATGTCTCAGAGAGCAAACCTCTTTTGGTCTAACACAAAACAGATTATGCATCCAGAATTCTCACTATGTACTTTCAAAAATGATGAACTTTACCCACTCTTTTTGAAGGACTCTGGAGAGATGCCCTCCTCCTCGGTCTGGGACTACTAACACTCTCAAACCCGAGTGGCTGCTGGGCATGTTCCTTTACAGAGCCATATTCTAGAAGTGCATTTATCATCAGCTCTAGATTTTGACAAGGTCTAATGCATTTTCTCAGAAATCAAAATTCTTGTCTCTCAAAAATTATAAATATTTACAGGAGATAAAATGTTAATTCAGAGATTTATATGTGTTATTTGCCTTCCACTACTTACTCCTTTCAGACCATTTCTGTTACCCTACTGTCATAGTATTTCTAAATTAGCCATCTGCTTCATTCTGTTGTCACTTTTTCTTAGAAATCTCCTCTGGTTTCCCTTTTCGTAAACAAAAAAGATATTTATTATTTATTTATTTATTTTTTCTTATCTCACTTCATGGCCCTTCATCCCCCACCTACCCCAGGTAAACCTGTGCTCCAGCTTCACCAAATTCCTTGCCTCTCTAAAAACACAACAGCCTGAATTTTGTACTTTAGTACATACTCATCTTGCTGTTTGTGATGTGTTCCACTCCTCAGTCAAACTCATATTTATTCCCTAGGAAACAGTTCAAATGTCATCTTTGGAGGGAAGCTTTTCCCATCCTCCTCCCTCTGGGATCTTAAAACACTTTTTACATCCTTCTATACACCCTTAGTTTGTCCCTGTTATGTTAAATATTCTGTTGTATTTCTACCACTTCTTAGTATTTGTTATGCCTTCTCCTGAACATCTTATATTGACAAACACAGTTTTAGTGCTCTATAAATATATCTTGATTACTAAAATTTAATGCATTTTATGAATTAATAAGCAAATTTCTTTTGAGGAGGTTTCAGCTCACAACACACTGTTTAATAAGGAACTCCATGGAATCTCTTTTGAACAAATAAATATTTTTCTTTGTGAACACAATTTATGCTATGAGATAGTGTCATGTGATTTCTGTCCAAACAGTACTATCTGTCATAATAAAAAGATGTACAGATCTTTCTCAACAATTGTGTTTTGAAAAATCCTGATGCATGACGAAGAGTGATCCAAGTTCTAGGAAATGCCAGCAATTAGAGATTATGACAATATCAAACACTTGTGCTAAACAGATTACCTTGAACATTGCACACAATCCATAAACTATATGGTGCCTTAAAAAACAGTAGCAAAGAAACCAGCTAGACCCTGACTTCAAAGCAGAGCTAAGCTCAGTGTCCTTGTGGTGAACATTAAGCCTGTACATGGAGCAAAGGTGTGTTTCTCTTGGCTGTTTTCTACTGTCATAAGGCAGGATGCAGGACTCCCTGAGGTGCCATCCCATTCTGCCCACTCTCTCTGGTTTCTCAATATAAAGATTCAAATTTTCCTCTATCTCTGGAATATTGACTTATTGACTTACTTATCTTCTATCATGGCACCGATGCTGCACTACCTTTATTACAGTGCCTTTATAAAATCTAGAAGTCAGGTAGTGTTATTTCTCCAGTTTTGTTATTTTTCAAAATTGTCTTGGAAAATCTAGGTCATTTGCATTTTCTACAAATTTTTAAATCAACCTTTCAAGTTTTTTTTAAAGCCTTCTGGGATTTTATTTTTTTATTTTTTGTTTTTTTTTTTTTTTTGAGACGATGTCTCACTCTGTCACCCAGGTTGGAGTGTAGTGGCACGATCTCGGCTCATTGCAACATCCGCCTCCTGGGTTCAGGCAATACTTCTGCCTCAGACTCCCAAGTAGCTGGGATTACAGGCACACACCACCACTCCTGGCTAATTTTTGTATTTTTAGTAGAAGCGGGGTTTCACCACGTTGGCTAGGCTGGTCACGAACTCCTGCCCTCAGGTGATCCATCTGCCTCTGCCTCTCAAAGTGCTGGGATTACAAGTGTGAGCCACCACGCCTGGCTACCCCTTCTCTTTTTTATCTTTCTGTGAATCACTACTGTCTATCCCTTCTTCGAAACTTCTTTTCCCCATTTAATTCCGTGGGCAATGTTTTCCTGGTTTTGCCCCCAACTCCTTTACACCTGCTGTAAAAGCTGGCATAATATTTCCTAAAATGTGTTCCAGAGAACACTACGTCCTCAGGTTATTAATTGCCTAAAAACTACATATAACAATAATAAAATATAATAAGAAAGACATTAAAATGAGTTTGGGCAACACGAACGCAAGATTCTTTGCTGTGAAGTCTTTATTAATGTGCATTATGTATTATTTGGCAAGGGTTAGGATATATGGCTTTCACCAAACATACTGGTTTTAAAAATCTTATCCACAGGGAGTTTTGCAGAAACATTCAGAAATGTTTTTCAAAACACCAAGATGGTGATATAATAACAAGCAATGGGGTATTAAAAATTGCCATGCCTAGCTGGAGGAATCTGAGTAATTCTGGTATCTTTCCATTCCTCAGTTTACTCATCTGTTTTATTCTCCTACCATGTTTCCAATTTTTTTTCTGTAAAATTAGATTACCTTTTGTTATGCAATATAATATTAATTCATAATTTATCATCTTTACTGAACTACACATCTTTATAACAGTTACAATGATCCTGAAATTTCAGCATCATATTACTTCACATGAGAGATATTTTCCTCTGAGCAGTTAATGAGATTACTTTTGGTTTATGATGTGGACTAAAAATAATTTTAGGAGAGAGAGCAGGGGTGAAAATGGTGTTAAGGAAAGCAAAATCACCTTAGATGAAAGCATAACTCTGAATTACAAAACTATTCCAACCTTCCATTGTGTGGTCAGAGGGAAACACTGGACCTCAAAGTACCAATTATGGGTTACAGCTGGCCTGTTCAAGATGACTAGAATTACTCTGCATTAAGGATACAGACAGAACATTGTGGTTAGACTTGGAGCTAGATATGCACTTGAAAAAACAGTTGGGTTAAACCAAACTCCCTCCACCTGAAAGGAGGGTGACTTCAAACTCAAGTGAAAGCATTAGTTTCCAGTTAACATGACAGAGTGGCCTGCCTAATCAATAATGAATTGCATTGAGTCCACAGGCCATTCTGCCTTCCTTGATCAATATGGTTTCTGACATCTTTATGGAGTGCTGCCAGAAGTGATGCTCCCTAATTCCCAGGGGAAAAATTGGCAAGAGACACCAAGGTCTACATTTAAAAAACCAAGAGAGTAGACACTATTATTCGGCATTTAAGAACCAAGGCAGGAGGGAGGAAGGAAACAAGCTGCCATTAATTTAATATTCTATTTTCTGTGATAAAATTAAACACAAGAGCATTTATGCTTGATAAATGAAGAGGGGTAACAGTTTATATTTTGTGTTCATTTAACATGTATTTAATGAACTTTCTACACTGGTTTTAACTGGGACTTTTGACTCACATTTTGCTTACTATTTACTTGCAAAATAAATATGCTTTCAATTCAGTTTTAATATAGAAAAGTTAGGTATTTAAAATATGAAATGAATATTAAATCATTTATGTAGAATCAAAAATGTGAGGTACAACACAGAAGGAAATACAGTTTTTACTTATAAGTATGTAAAGATATTTGATAGTTGTGCTGCCTGCTGGGTGTTTTAGAGCAATAAAATCATTTCTACTATTTTTTGCATATTTAACCACGGTAAATGGCCTAGAGGTCAGCCTGCTCAGCTGCCATAGTGTAGAATCTTACAATATCTCAGGAAGACAAAATACCTTTCTTTCTAAAATCCTTATTCACTGTGATTTTGATATGAAAGATGTTACCAAAGCGTTGGGAGAGATTTGCATTGGAAAAGCTGATTATACATCTAGATCCTCAAAAGTATGCTTTAAGAAATTCATAGTTAAGGGATTAACATCTCAGAGCATGTGATGAACAATTTTATGAGTCAATTTGAATTGACTACCATACTCAGTTATTCCGTTAACCACTAATCTTGATGTTGCTGTGTAGGTATTTTGTAAATGTGATTAACATGTACAATCCTTGACTGTAAGTAAAGGAGATTAATCTTGATAATTTGGGTGAGCCACATCCAATCAGTTGAAAGGTTTTAAAAGAACTGAAGTTTTCCTATAAAAAAAAAAAAAGAAATTCCACATGTGTACTACAGCCTCAGCTCCTGCCTGAGAGTTTCCAGCCTGTCCTATTGAGGACTTGCCTAGCTAACCCCCGTGATAAGCCAATTACTTGCAATAAACACAGACACACACTCACACACACTATATATGCACATGTGTGTTTGCAATTAGATTTTGTGTCTAAAATTGAAATACATGTATTTTCTTTCTGCTGAGAAATAATTGTACAATGTAATTGTGTGTGTGTGTGTGTGTGTGTATGTGTCACACTGGTTCTGTTTCTCTGGTGGAACCCTAACTGATAGGGAGCACATACCACGTACATTGTCTAGCACTTCTTCAAAGACACTTTTCCTGCTCATCCTGAAGTCTGCAGCCTGTCCTTCTCATCATTATCTAGCACAGCATCCTGTTTATTTTCTTCCTAAAAGTCATGATAATCTGCAAATTAAAAAATAGTTAACTATTTATTGTCTTTCTACATAACTGAAATAAAATTTTCTGACATAAAGCACCCTCTCTCATTCACTGAAATATCCTCAGGATGTAACAGAGTGCACGGATCACAGTAGGCACTCAGTTTGCTGAATGATTGCAACATAGAAGCCTTCTCACATTGAATCCTCATAAAGTCTCTGTCGTATGAGGCCTATTATCCCATTTTATATACCTCAGGAAAAATAAATGATTTATCTCAAATCGCACAACCGATAAATGATGGATCTGGAATTTTAAACCAAATTGTCCTATTTCCAAATTCATTCTGTTTCCCTTATAGTATATTGCTGATTTGGTCTTTTTACTGAACTGAAATCCTACAATGTATCAGCCTCTCAAGCACTATGCAAAACACCAAAAAGAATCATACATAGTGTGATCAGAGATGCCTATAAATAGCGTTATTACTCAGCCACTTGCATGCCCATAGAAGAAGCAGTTATATGGGAGTTACTCCTGCTTGGGAGCATGGGAGGAGGCATCAGGAGAAGGAAGCCATTTAGGTGGGCCTTTAGTTTGTGGGCTGACATTCTGAAAATCAGTTTAGACCCAAGACAATATTGGCAAAGACATAAGAATATGTGGGTTAAGGATGTTTGAGCAATGGTGAAATTGAATCATTTTAGGGTGTGAGATATGTGAGAGGGAGAGGATAGATAGGTATCTATACTGGCTATGAAATGGAATTAAAGTCTCGACTTAATCCTATGTGTAGTTGTGGTAGCTGTGGTAGGCCACGCAACGTGTTTGTTTCATATTGTAAATGTAAAATGTCACTTAAAGATCATTAGCGAGGTTGATCTTTGAAGGTGAAGATTTTTTTTTTTTTGAGACGGAGTCTCGCTCTGTGGCCCAGGCTGAAGTGCAGTGGCGCGATCCTGGCTCACTGCAAGCTCCGCCTCCTGGGTTCAGGCCATTCTCCTGCCTCAGTCTCCCGAGTAGCTGAGACTACAAGCGCCCGCCACCACGCCCGGCTAATTTTTTGTATTTTTAATAGAGACAGTGTTTCACCATGTTAGCCAGGATGGTCTGGATCTCCTGACCTTGTGATCCGCCTGCCTCGGCCTCCCAAAGTGCTGGGATTACAAGCGTGAGCCACCGCACCCGGCCAAAGGTGAAGACATTAATAACCGTTTAGAGCAGAAGATAACTCTCGTGGGGCTCTTTTAGTGTGTTATTCCAGTCCTCCAAGAAACAGATACTGAGACAGGGTTAAATATGCAGAAATTGCATTAGAGAACACAACTGTAAGAGAAAATGGAGACAGAGCTGGGAAATTTGCAAAAAAAAAAAAAAAAAAAAAAAAAAAAAAAAAAATGCAGGTCTGATCCCTGGCAAAGGAGAAATTGAGTAGGCATGTTCTAAACTGCCATATCATTTACAGAATGTTCAGCCAGGCCATCGGAAATCCTTGAGTGAACACTAAGCATCAGAAGAGTTTTGAATCTTCCAGGAGGAACTGCTTTTGCCTTCCTGGCCTGGTCAGTAACTAACTGGTCTTGGCTTGTGGGAGGCATTGCAAAGCAGTATCTGTTCTCTAGCCAACAGTGCTACATGCTGTTGAATGTCTGTGAAACACAGTCTTTACTTACACACTTCACACGGTGTGTGTCCTTGCAGAATTAAAGCACCTTTCTGCCATAATTAAAGCATTATATTGGAGTCTTCCTGAACATTGTTATTCACTTTTGGAAGTGGTAGGTGACTCTTCATGCAATTATTCCTCAACAAAAAACTAATAAATTTATTTCACAATTACAAAGTTCTCTCATGGTGAAAAGCTGAGAGTGAGTTTCCATTTAATTGCTTATACTTGAAGATACATTCCTTCCCTTGTGATAGGAAGACAAGAGCTGCCACATGGCAGCCTATGGAATGGGAAAGGAGAGATCTAGATAAGAGAGTGAGCACTTACTCAGCATCATGATCTCATCGAATTAAATCTTTTCATAGTAGTCATTATTTTTGTGCCCATTTTACTAAGTAGAAACTGAGACTCAGCGAACCTCATATAACTAAAATGGATCAAAGTCAATAGTGGTTGTGTTCCCTCCTCTGTCCTATGCTGCTTTTAGATCCTTAATGTAAAGGGTGAGTGTGTCATTTGAGGGAAGGGGCGGAAGAAAGAGACTAATGGTTCACAAGACAGAATATCACTTCTTTCCTAGGTCAGTGCTGCTGCCTTTCACTAGGAGGGCAGTTTTGGAAGTCTGAACACAGAACCAGTGGGGAACGAATAGAAACTGGGTGAGCAGCACATAGGAGGTAACATGATTAAGAGGCTGCCCCAACAGCTATTGATCCAGCCTTGAGGAGACAGTCTACCTCCTTCTCCTTCCCTGCAGATTGATGTAAATGGATTGAAAAATCTGAAGCTGCCTTTCAGATGTGTTTTCCCAGGAATCACCCCTGTGAATCTTCCATCTTCTGAGGTTCATTAGTGACTTATTACACTGGTTCATATCAATACAATATGACCTTCACACTTGTCTTTCATTCACTGGACAAATTCTTACTGCTTACCAGCTGATGTTCTGTATGCTATGCTAAGGGCCTGGGCAAGGCAGTCAGTAAGTCAGCCTTGGATCCTATCCTCATAGAGGCTATCCTCAAGTCACTACAGCAATTGTGCTTGCCAAAACTGGCTTGTAACTTTTTCTGCATTTATTTTACATTTTTGTGTAACTATGTTACTTTTTGCAGTATGTATTTTTGGAGAATATTAATAAACACACACACTCCTAAAACTTATTCTCCAAACAGCTATGAAATTTGTCTTTCTCACTGTATCTGATAGTGACCATAAACTGCAGACCCCATAGTGTGACCCACAAAGTCCTTGTCTATGTGACTGTGGCCTGACTTTCTAGATTCATCTCTGGCCATTCTTCCTTCCACCTTATACTCTATGTCACATAAAGACACTCTAGATTCTTGCCAATTCTCTTTACACAGAATGCCTTGCTTACCTTTTTCATTAGGGAAACCCTCACTGACCCAATTCAAATGTCCCCTTTGTCTAAGAAGCCTTCACCCTGTCCTCCAGGAAACAGGTCTTCTCTTCCATGATTTACATGTGTTACGGCAAATGCTACATTGTATTGCAGTAGTTTGCCTAACTACATTTCACCTTTTGTGTTTTGAGTTCTTATAAGAGACTACATATCTTGTTGTTTTTGAACTTTCAGTGCCTAGCAAAGTTCCTGAACCCTGGTAGGGAATGAATAAATAGCTAGTTAAATTGATTTAATTAGAAGTAAGACTGTGGTTAAGAAAACTTGATTTTGTTTGCTTGTGATGAGCATTAACCCCATGCAGAAATGTCATTTCACTAAATAAGGGTACCAAGTTCACATTTTTTGATGACCAAGCATTTAGATGAAAATCTAGTCAGGATGAGTCACTTGGGATAAATTCAAATAGGCAATTCTCAACATTTTGTTAATTTTGGGGGCAATGACTGGACAACTAAAAAATAAAATATGATGAGTGACAGTGCTTAACCTTTAAGCATTTCAAATGCTATATGCAATTTACCTCAAATCCAGGATTTGGACAAAAGTTGCAGTAGAGCTAAATTAAAGCCCCCACACTCTTTTAAAATAACTGAATATAGTCCATTCCTAAGGCTGTTTATTTTTGCATGATATACAATGAAAACACTATAATTAAGAATGGGTAAACCCAGCTGTGCTTTGGGTTGATCAAATTTCTTAAAGTTGCTTTTTGACTATTTGGAGTCTGTGAAGACGAAAGTCTATGTTTCCAAGAATTTTCCCTCAATTTTTAAATCAGTGTTTATTTTAAAAGAAGTATAATCCATATGGTTTTGATTCCTCCACACTTAACTCATCCAAGTGCAGTTTTGTAAGAACTATTTGAAGTCAAAAGCTTTTTAAAATTTTTATGAGCTTTTTTGTCTTTCCCACCCTCCACCCCCCTCAGAAAAGGAAGCAATACTTGCCAAGTGTAAACAAAGTTAATCACCAAACAGTTTTATATTCTAAAATAATGAAACCAGATTGGGTGCTGAATTTGACAAAACGATTCTTTTATCCTCAGGGAAATTGTTATCTGAGCTCACAGAGACTGCCTTCTCTGAAGGACAGCCCCAGGCCACACCAGCGTTGCATTATTAGATTCTCAGATCTTCACAGTAAAGCAGTTGTTGTTTTCCAGCTAGAGTTTACTCACAATGTCTTTACTTTGTCACAGAAGCCACCCAAGTACAATATTAAATGTCATGATTACCCAGAAAAGTTAGTGATAGCATATCTAAACGTTGGCGCAAGGTTGCATCTACGAATGAGCATCTCTCAGGGCTGTCAGACCTCAGCAGGAAATCAAAGAGGATAAAAAACACACAACCCTGTGGAAGCTCTCAAAGATGCATCTAGAAGAGCCTTCAGCAAACTACAGCTCACAGACTAGAAACTGTCTGCCAACTGTGCTTGGAAATAAAGTTTTGTGAAATACAGCCATACCCCTGCATATCACACACAGCTGCTCTTGTGCTACAATGGCAAAGTGGAGTAGTTGTAACAGAAACCACATAGTGGGTAAAGCCTAAAATATTTACTACCTGGCTGTTTACAGAAAACCATTGCTGACTCCTGACCTAGGTGATACGTGGCTGAGAACTCTTAGATTTGCCGGTCTGGAAATAACACAAAACTTCTCAAATGTCATATTCTCACTTTAGATCAAGAATTAAGAGAAAATTATATATATATATATATA
>NW_016804447.1:2752887-2759468 GCF_001698545.2 Rhinopithecus bieti | reverse complement strand
TGATTTTTGTAAAAGGCATTATCACAAAATAAATAAACATAGACCATTATAAATATATGCTATTTCTTGCACAAGTGACAAACAAACAATTGCTGAAAATGTCCCAACTTCTAAGTTCTCTATGATCAAACATTTTGAGGATTTTAAAAATACATACAATTCTCATAGCACTAAAGTATTGATGGTGGAGATCTCTTTGGCAAGGTAATTATTGTTTTCTTCTATTATCAATATAACAGAAATATAGTAATCAGATTTCATAAACCTTACTTTGTGCTAGATACCTTTGCTGGGCTTTTTGTATGTGTGTGTATTATATTTAATTTTCACAAAAGCACTAATATGCTTTTTAAGCTCCAGGGATCTTAGTTTCCTCTTTTGTAAAATGGGGATAATAGTATTACTTGCCTCATAGGGCTATTTGGAGAACTAAAGAAATTAATGCATATAAGGTACTAAGGATAAGGCTTGTGCCATCTGCCAGACCCCAAAAGGAACTGCTACAAACCAACTGAGCTAGCAGAACCTAACTTATTAAACATACTGTAGTCAAGGTTAATACCATTCTAGACTTAGGATAGGAGGAGAATCTCAGAATGGGAAATGTCAGGAAAAAAATGTATATATGTGTAAGTGTATGTATATATACACACACATATATATATATACATATATACATATAATTTTGGCTGATGGTTCTATTAGCAATCTTAAAAAGCAGGAGACTAATTAGGATTGAGTTGCTGATGACTTGAGAGTTATGGATTGATAGACACAGTAAGGCAAGGACGTTGGTACAAGCATTAATGAATAAGTAAGTGGTGAGTCTTATAAAACAAGTTGTTTTAGTTCATTTATCTTCTAGGAACAATTATTTTCTAGCCTACATTTCTGTATTTCTTAATGGATCCCAGAATCTTTTAACATAAAATCAGAAAAGTATGTTGGTTTCAGTTTTCACATCAGATGTACTAAGTTCAAATATGTATTAGCAATTATCATTGCCATTTTTATCATCATTTTTTTACAGATAAAGTAGCTGAGACCTTGAAAGATTGGGAAGTGTGCCCAAGGTCATATAGTTTAGCTATTATAATTGCTAGCATTTTGTTCACATCTCAGGACATTCATGTTAGTGTGGAATTAACAAAGTCTGTACTATAAGCATCTACTTGCTCCAATGAACCTTATTCAGAAAATGAGAAAACTGCATACAGGAGAAATGTACTCTCTTGAAAGCAGTTAGGTTTGATGGAACTGAGGTGACATAAGAATGGCATGGGTAACAGTGAAAAAGTGATGGACGGGTGCCGTGGCTATCATATCAATTCTACAACCACCACTCCTCCTTCCAAAAAAACCACAAAAAATATGTCAACCAGGCAAAGTTTCGTTTATCAGACCTACTGCAGTACAGGACAACATCACCTGTACGATTAGTTCTGTCTTTGAAGGAGAAGGTCAGATCCAAATATCTATCAGGTTTGAGATCTGGTTATAATTGGTTTAAGGTGGGTCTTTCACGATAGAAAATTGCTTGGGATTGGACGAGATTTGTGGCATACAGTTGGCAGACACAGTGAGGCAAGGGTCTTCAAGTAGTTCTGGTAAGTAAAATGTTTGATAAATGAGCTATTTGCCAGGTTAGTAATCTATTGTCCCGATAGCAGACGTGTTTGTTTAAATTAGCGAACTATTTGCCCAAATTGTTTTGACAAATTTCACGGAACTAATAGTAAAATTATTCATTGACCATATTCCTATCTGCTTTGGTGAGAATTCTCCTGGACCAAACATGTAAGTCATATTGACACAAAGAAGCTGAGTTATGAGTCCTAATAATTAAGATATGTGGATGTAGGTGGTTTCAGTTCCCAAATCAGACAAAGTGATGGATTATACTTGTGTTGATTCTCATTCCCAAGGTTATTTATTTTCAAAAGCCCTTTTGGTACACCAATCCTCTAATCAGGCAAATTATCAGCAAATTAAAAAACATAAAATATAATTAGGCTAAACAATGTTACTTAGGCCAACAACTGACTTATTATTGTTTAACTTTATCTGCAACATTGTTAATTTACGACAACTTTGTTGACACCTCTACCTCACAAAATGCAAGTGTCTCTTCCCCTAATCAACAAAAATTTACTATTTTATAATTTTGTGTCAACTGGGCTAAATCACTTTCCAAAGCAAAATACTCCCTAGTCTTTCCATTTGAATAGATCTCTGTCCTTCACTCAAATAGTTGTCCTGCCATATCTCCAGGTGATTGGTTCAAGGACCGTCACAGATACCAAACTCTGCAGATGATCAAGTCTCTTACATTAAATGACATACTATTTGCATATAACCTACTCACGTCCTCTCATATACCTTAAATCATCTCTGGATTACTTATAATGCAATGTAAATGTAAATGCTATATAATAGTTGTTATACCATATTTTCTATATTTATTATTTTTATTGTTGTATTGTTATTTTTTTGAATATTTTAAATCCATAATTGTTGAATCTGTGGATGTGGAACTCATGAATACAGAGGGCTGACTATATATACATATATATATATATTTAATTTTTCTACCTTTGCATGGTAAAAGTTAGGAGGGATTTTTTTTTTTTTTTTCATGGTGCAGGTGGTTTACTTCTTAGAGTTTTACTTGTAGTTACTAAAGAAAAAAAATTAAAACATTGAATTATATAATTTTACCTGAGAAAGCAGATAATCAAAGCCCTGAAACTAACAGTTGTAAGACTCCACTGAGTTACATGGCAAAAAAGAAAAAATAATAATGCAAGCATTTTAGTCAACAGCTAAATAAATATCATATATTATATTAAAATATAACAAATATCATAAGAAGTAAGGAACAAAGAGGGGAGAAAGACAAATAAAATTTTTAAAATAATTTAATCGATACTACAGTAAGTGAATTATAGTTAATAATCATTTATGCATATTTTAAAATAGAGGAATTGTCATGTTCTCAACACAAAGATGAAGGTAATGGATATTTCAATTACCCTGATTTGATCATTGCACATTGTTTACATGCATCAAAATATCACATGTACCACCAAAATGTGTACAATAATCTTATATTGATAAAAATACAGAAAAGCATAAATTATAAAGAAAAGTCACTCTTTAAGCAGACGTGTTGAAAATATGTTTAACAAATTTTTTTTTTAATGTAAGCAAGAAGTCATGTGGAAAGTGAGTATTACAACTCTTAAACATATTTATCCAAATGCATAAAATATGTATCCCAAATCAAGTTTACTAAAAGGCTGTAATCATGAAAAAATAAGAAACAAATAGGAAATGGGGTCTGGTGTGGTGGCTCATGCCTGTAATCTCAGCACTTTCGGAGGTTGAAGCAGGCAGATCATCCGAGGTTAGCATTTTGAGACCAGCCTGGTCAACATGGCAAAACTCCATTTCTACTAAAACTTCAAAATTTAGCATGGTGGCAGGCACCTGTAGTCCCAGCTACTTGGGAGGCTGAGGCAGGAGAATCGCTTGAACCCAGGAGATGGAGGTTGCAGTGAGCCATGGTCACACCACTGCACTCCTGCCTGGGTGATAGAATCTCTTTCTCTACAAACAAACAAACAAACAGAAAACTTAGGCAATGATTGATAATCAAGATTGATTAGAAGTCTAATAAAGAACTACCATGCAATAAAGCAGGGTATGTCAGGCATATGGGGATTATAAGCAAAATGTAACTAATATACTCCCTGCCCCCAAATGAAGCTATTTTATTGATTTTTGTCTTCCTTGATCAGTAATGTTCTAAAGAGAAAAGTTTTAATTAAATGTACATTTCCTTTCAGTTGCCAAGTCTACAAAAGTAAATGTAAGTTGAAATGCAAATGAGTAGCACTTTCTTGGAAAAATATTAACAAGGAAGCTGTACGTTGTATGCTAACAGTAGCCAGAGACATCTGACAAGCCACTTCCAATCATATATATATATAATATTTTATATTGCTATATGTTCATAATAAATCAGTCTATTTTTCCAACTTTATGTGTTTGCACAGCACTTTATATTGAGCAGAGAGAAAGCAAGCCAGCAACTAGAAGCTGAAGCAGATCCTACCACCAGAACAGCCAGAGTGGTCAGCTAACTGTTCCACATGTGGCAGATTCTTTCTTAAAGGGACATCTGAACCAAGCACTACCTTCACAGATCCCACTGTCTACACCTAGAGATGCATCCCCCTGGATGCTGGGGAGCAACTCCTCCATGGCGCCTATGGACCTCTCTTCCTGAGGGAAAACTTAGAAGGAGGTTAATGAGATGAACTACAAGCCCCATCCCCGCAGTTGGTCTTGGTTCAGTAACCCGTGCCCATCTGACTTCTTCTCCTCTATTCTAAATTTTCCTCACACACAGCTATTACTTCAGCATTTTGGGATGGCTGGCCTGGCAGTTGGACTGGAACCCTCATTTCTGAGGGATCTGAGGCCTTGGAAACCATATTTTTTTTTTTTAGCAGGAGTTGTTGCTCATGTTCATTCATAACTGCAGTGGGGACAAGAAGTATGAAGAGGCGCCCAAATTCCACTTACATTTCTTCTTACCCCTTGTGTAAGAGCAGCCCTAGCTCCTCCTACTAATGAGGGTCCGTTACTCCTCCATGATGGTAACTTTGACTTGCCATAAGGATCCAAAGAACGCCATAACATATAGTTAAATATCACCTTTGCTGTTTCTCTGGCAAATGTGCATCTTCTTCTAAAGCAAGACTTCTCATCTTTAGCAGTATTGCCGTTTTGGGTGGGATGAAACTTTGCGGTAGGGGGTTGTTCTGTGCCCTGTGCCTTGTAGGATGTTTAACAGCATCACCAGCCTCTACCCTCTAGATGCATTTCAGACTGCATATATTCTTTCCAGTGGGGACACAGATCAGTGTAGAGGCCTCTGATTTATTGCCTATTCTATGTCATAAAGGATAGCACACCATCCTTTCAAATCATTTCCTCTAAGCTGGTGCTTCAGCTGGGTCTTTAGAAACAAGTTCAAGCTCTCTGAGTCCAGTTACTTTTGGATTGTGTGGTATGTGATGTAGTTCATTGCAAAACCTTCTTTGATGTGAAGTCAGAACAATAGTTTGATATTTTATTTGGGATTCAGTGCTTGTGGATCAGGCATTCCATACATCCTGGACAGCTGAGCTGACTGTAGCTTGGAAGGTAAATCAATACTAGTGCTATGGTTTGAATGTGCTCCCAAAATACAGGTGTTGGTGACTTAATCCCCATTGCAACAGTTTAGGAGATGGGGCCTAATGAGAGGTTATTGGGCTTATGAGGGCTCTACCCTCATGAATGGATTACTGTCATTATATTGGCAGAGTGAATTTGTTATTGCAGGAATTGGTTCCTTATAAAAGGACGTTTTGCCCCCCTCTTGCTCTCTCTTATCCTCTCTTTGTCCTTCTTCCATGGGATAAGGCAGCAAGCAGTCCCTTGATAAAATAGCCCCTCAGTCTTCAACTTCCCAACCTCCAGAACTGTGAGCCGATACATTTTTGTTCATTAAAAATTACTTAGTCTGTGGAATTCTGTTACAGTAGCACAATACAGACTAAGACAACCTGTAACAGATATCTACCCCTGTCAGAGTGAACCACAGAAGGGGCATGATGTGGTCAAATTTCCACTAAGTCCCTGGTTGGTTTCATCAATGAAAAGTACCAGGTCAGGTGCTCAGTGTTGGTATCTGTTGTCCACTAGAGTGGACCACAATGCACTTGTTAAGTGGAAATCATGGTTTGGGGTCCATATACAATCTTCATCGTTGCCACCATGTTCATTTCATTTACTAGAGATTATGCTAGCTTCAGGGAAGCCAATGATGAAGGTTAATGAACATTAACTGGATAAGTCACTTTGTTAACTTAGTTGTTCAGTGCCATTTCCAGGTTGAATATTTTCTAGCAGGAATTACCATATGGTACAAAACTCTTTGTATTTTATTTCCACTTGGTACGTCTATCCACCTCCCTCTACCTCAAATCTCCTAGGCACCTATCTTTTAATCCTTTTTCCTATAGGCTCCTGATCAGATGGCCAGGTCATTGAACATTGCTCAGAAATCTCTATATATGGCCAGGTGTGATGGCTCAGGCTTTGGGAAGCTGAGGCAAGCAGATCACGAGATCAGGAGATTCAGACCATCCTAGCTAAAACAGTGAAAACCCATCTCTACTAAAAAAAAGAATACCAAAAATTAGCCAGGCGTGGTGGCATGTGCCTATAGTCCCAGTTACTTGGGAGGCTGAGGTAGGGGAATTGCTTGAACCCGGTAAGTAGAGGTTGCAGTCAGTCAAGATTGCACCACTGCACTCCAGCCTAGGTGACAGAGTGAGTAAAAACAAACAAACAAACAAACAACTGAAAAAGAAAGAAAGAAAGAAAGAGAGAGAGAGAGAGAGAGAGAGAGAGAGAGAGAGAGAGAGAAAGAAAGAAAGAAAGAAAGAAAGAAAAAAAAGAAGAAGAAGAAGAAGAAGGAAGGAAGGAAGGAAGGAAGGAAGGAAGGATGGAAGGAAGGAAGGAAG
>NW_016804447.1:2728096-2752605 GCF_001698545.2 Rhinopithecus bieti | reverse complement strand
GAAGGAAGGAAGGAAGGAAGGAAGGAAGGAAAAGAGAGGGGGGAGGGCAGGGGAGTAGAGAAATCTCTATTCATTCTTACCTTGGGCCATTTATCCTTCATCAAAAGAGTAAATGATTAGATTCTCTGCTCACAGTTTTGCCCATTGGGAAGATTTTTTTCTCTCTACTCTGTTTTAAGGCATCCCTGATTGTAGCTGTAACGCAGATTTCATCTATTTTTGGTTTATACCCATATACCAAAGCAAACTATTTATAAACCAACCTCAGGTCCTTTCCTCTCCCTTCAGATGATTTGTGGGATACCTCCACCCTGTCTTCAAATGGAAATAGGTAAGACCTAGGAGAGGGACACGAGGACAAGTGTAGTAGGTGACCCAGGGTTCTAGGCTACCTGCTTATGTAGGTAATATATGCTTTGCAGTTCAACTTGGGCTTAATCCTGGCTATAGCACTTGCATGGGACAGTGGGGCATTGTTAGACCAGTCTACCTTTATAACCTATTGGGTTTAGCAAAATCCAGCTGATACTGAAAAGTTCTAGACATTCTGACACTTAATGCTCTATGGTCAAGCATTCTATCTGTGTAAGAACACAGTAACATGCCAAAAGTTGTTTCTGAATAGGCATATATTTCTTTATGTATTAGTTACCTATTGTAGCATAACAGATTAGCACAAACTTAGTGGTTTACAACAATTCACATTTATTTTCTCATAGTTTCTGTGGGACAGGAGTTTGAACACAGCTTAGCTGGGTCCTTGATCATGTCAGCCAGGCTGTGCTCCTGTCTGGAGTCCAGAATCCTCTTCCAAGTCCACAAGGTTGTTGGTGAAATTAAGTTTATTGCAGTTGTAACAATGAGATCCCTTGCTGGCTGTCAGCTAGGAACTACTCTCAGCTCCTAGAGACTACCCCCAGTTCCTGGCCACAAGGCCCCCTCATGACATGGCAGCTTACTTCTTCAGAGCCAGTAGGGGGAGTTTACTCCAGTTGGCTGAGACAGAGTCAATGAAATGTAACATGATCAAGAGGGTGACTATTTCATCATCTTCACAACAGCAAAGCCTAACCAAGGGATAATTACGCTTAGTTTTACCATAGTCTATTAGCTAAGAAGGAAATCCCAGGTTCTACCCACATTCATAAGATTGTACAAAACCATGACTCACTGGGGATTACCTCAGGGCATTGCAGCCACTTTCTGTTTTGGATGGCATGGCCTCAGTCCAGGTTCCCAGAGGCCTGTATCGTGACTTTCCCAATGGTGCTTGTCAAGAGCTTCACACTGCCTTTTCTCCTACCACGGGTATCTCTAATGCCATATGATCTGTTAAGATATGCAGCCCTGCTGGCACCACAGACTGGACATGCTATGAAGATCTTTCCTATTCTAAGTTTTACACAAATCAGGCAACCTTCAATAGCTTCAGGCAAATGGGCCAGAGCAGAATTTTCAGGTGTATAACGTGTGGTCACTACACCCTACAAGGCCTATCAAGCACCATGCTATCTTTTTTATTGTAAGATATTCAAGACACAGCAATTTGCCTCTTATTTTCAAGGTAATGTTCTAGCACAGCCACAACCACTAATCCCCTAAATACTGTACTGAAATGATAGGTTCAAGAATCTTCATAAGGTTTAACTCCTTTTCTCTGAAGCACATGTTGTCTTACCAAGATTTTTAGCATGATAGTCACTTCTTGTTCTTGCTGCCCAATCCATGTGATGTTATCAACATAATGGATCCATATGTTGTTCTCTGGATGTCTGAGTGGTCTAGAGTTCTTCAGATGACTATAGTATGTTGTGGGAGGAGAGTGCAGTTAATATAGCCCTTGCTATGGTTTGAATATTTGTCCCCTCCAAACCTCGTGTTGAAATTTGATCCGCAATGTTGGAAATGAGACCCTAATGGGAGGTTTATGGATAACAGAGAGGCAAATTCCTCATGAATGTCCTAGTGCCAATCTCATGGTAATGAGTGAGTTCTTGCTCTATTAGTTCCTGTGAAAAGTTGGTTGTTAAAAAAAGCCTGGCACTACCATCTCCTATCTTTTTCTTCCTTTCTCATCATGTGATCTCTGCACATGCAGCTTCCTGTTCATCTTCTGCCATGAGTTAAAGCAGCCTGAAGCCCTGACCAGAAGCAGATGATGGCACTATGCTTCTTGCACAGCCTGCAGAGCCATAAGCCAAATAAGCCTATTTTTAAAATAAATCACCCAGCCTAAGGCATTCCTTTACAGCAACACAAATGGACTAAGACAGGCCTAAGGCAAAACTCTAAATGAACATTATTACACATGAATGCAAACTGTTTGTAAATTTATTACTAATGGGAATACAAAATAATGCATTTGTCAAACCAAAATCTACATGCCACAGACCTGAGGCCTTATTAATCTGCTCTAGCAGTATTTCTACATTTCTCAGAATAGCTACGATCAGTACAAGTAATTGGTTGAGCTTACAATAGTCATCATTCAGGATCCATCTTGTTCCTACTGGGGCCAGGCTGGTCAGTGAAGCAGAAATATCAAAATGATCACCACTCCTTTCCCATTGATGACACTTCTCTTTGCTGTTCTTCCCAAATGATTCAATGTAATATAGTTTTTAATTTGTTATCTTGGACATGTGGAGTCAATTTCAAGGATTTCTAATTGGCTTTTTCCACTATGATGACTCTTACCCTACCAGCCAAGAATTCCCTGTGGGGGTTACCCTAAATGCCCATTGTATGAATGCCAATGATATACTCAGGGTCGTGGGAAATGATGACCCAGTAGTACCACTGTGATCTGGACTTTATTCAGAACTCCAGTGATTCCCTGGTTTCTGTATGCTTCTACTCTAACAGAAGGACCATGAGGCTGCTTTGGACCTCTGACTATCAATGTCAATTCAGATCGTGTGTCTAACACTCCTTGTAATATCTTTTCCCAGTGTACAGTCACTTGAATACATAAGTAAAAGTCTCTTTGGGAAAGGACTGAGGAAATCACTACATTATTTGCTTGCTGCTGTGTTTAGGGGTCCTACATGCTGGAGATCTAGCTATGCCTTCAATTAGTGGGTTCCAGATCAAAAAATTAGTTTAACAACTAGGCAAGGAATAATGACTTTTCTGGGAGAGTGTTCTCAATCTCCTACTCCCCAGTTCTTGACCGTTTCTGGTTGTAAACATTAATCAGAGGTCTAGTTGGCTGTCTGTCCATTTTTCCCTTGCGAATGCCATGCTTTAATTATCTCCATAAACTCCCTGGAGGTCACAGCCCCTTTACTGCCCCGCTGGTCTTGGTGGGGTCTAAATGGTAATTGTGGTTCCTTGGCTTCTGGTAGTTAAATGCTGCTACCTGGCTATTTATTTATTTATTTATTATTTGTTCTTTTTGCAATCCTATTATCTCCAGGATATTAGCAAGCCCAGCTCTGGTCTACAGATTAAACCTATTACTAAACTCATTAGTGATGCTAGTGCCACAAACACCGTTGTATTCCTGATGGCCTTGGTACATGGTGTTCTCTGGGCTCTCCTGTGAAATATTATCCTCTGCTGTGTCTTCTGGCCTTACATATTCATTCTGGCAGGCCCGCTTTCATCAGCCTCTTTATTCCTTCCTCTCCTCTCTGGCAGGGCAAATCAAGCGATTCCACTTGCTCAGTATTAGTCATCACTCTCCATGGTTTCTATGGTCACCATAGCAGCAAGTTTGCCTCATTCTCAGCTGTTCTTGACAGGGTTTTAAATCCCTTGTCTGCAAAGAGTGCCCTCAAATCAATGAATTCTTGTCCTCCTTGATCAAGCACCCTTGAAATTCAAAGTTAATAAGTGAAGGCCCAGATGGCTTCATCTATGAATTTACTAAACATGTATGGAATAAATGATAAATACTAATTCCGTACAAAATCTTCAAGACATTTGAAGAAGAAAACAATATTCCCTAACACTCTGTGAGGCCTGCATTACTCTGATAGGATACTTCTAAAATTTATATGGAAATGATAAAGATAAAATAGTTAATAAAACTTTGTAAGAGAGTAATAAGCTCAAAGAATTTATACTATCTGACTTCAAGACATATAAATGGACATTCATCAAGACAGCATGGGGTTTGCATAAAGGTAAACATACAGTTAATGTAACAGAGCTAGAAATAGACCTAAGCATACATGCTCAATTAATTTTTGACCAAACTCTAAAAGCAATTAAGTGGAGAAAGTATAATCTTTTCAACAAATGATGCTGGAACAATTGGCAATCCATATGGAAAAAAAAGAAGATTGTTTATAGCTTGCAACTTATACAAAAATTAAGAAAAAATGGATCATAAGCCTAAGTGTAAAATCTAAAACTATTAAATACTCTTAGGCAAGGATTTTGTATATATAGTGCCAAATGCATAACTAATTTAAAAGTTATAAATTAGACTTTATTAGCATTACAAAAATGACCAAATAACTTTTGCCCTATAAAAGTCACAGAGGAGAATCTCCTAAGTGGAGGAATGCCAATATCACTGAGGTCCAGGATCTTGTCTTCTCTACGAGAATGAAAAGAAAAGCCATAGGCTGGGGGAAAAATACTTGCACATCAAAGACATGTATCCAGAATATAGAAAGAGCGTTCAAAATTCAATAATTAGGAAGCAAACAGCACAATTTGAAACAAAACAAAGCAGACTGAAGATTTAAATGACTGCTTCTCCAAAGAAGATGTATGGCAAGCAAATAAGCAGAAGAGGAAAATGATAATGATGATAATAATTTAAAAATTAACAAATTTAGAAAATAAGACCTATAAGTTAATTCATGCCGAGTTAGGATCATCTAACTTTGCAATCTGAATTTAGACTTCTCTCTAACCTTTGGTCCAGAATTCATCAAACTGTGGGCTTCTGTTAAATTAAATATAACTATTAATATATCTTTCCTGCCATCCTCTTATGCTGACTTTATTCATATGTTTTATGTTTGTAGTAGCAAATAGCAAAGTCCGGAATTATTTGGTTTAGCTAAGCATAGAGAATGATTTAATATTTGCTTTGGGAAGATATAAATTTTATCTACTTGGTTTTGGAGTTGGTTTACAATGTTTCTTAGTTGTAAAACTGCAGAGGTCATTCCCATGGTGGGGGTAGAGGAGACAGGATGAAGTTGAGTGCTTCTTGAATAATCAGTTGAGGGGGAACCAAGGAATTTTTATGTTGCACTCTTATCCCAAGTAAAAGATGGTCTGATTAACCATTGGACCCATTTGATTTCGTTTAGAAATATCATGCATCTCAGGGATTAAAGGGGAGGTTCCAAGAGCCAGGGGTCAGGTCCAGAGAAAAGTAAGTTCTGGAGTGAACTGAGAGCTCCACGAGAAGAAGCAGAAAAGCCAGCTGGCATCCATATGAGTCGCAGTCTTAATACCTTGATTAGGCATTTAGCACCAATGAAGAAAAGGGGCAAACAGTTTATGTATTCGTCCAAAGTCTTTTCTATGTTTGGCATTAGAAGATGGGGGATACAATGTGATAAGACAAGACAATGGTCTGTGATTTCACAAGTTAACAATTTGCAGTCAGCATCTGAGATCATGAATACAAGGCTTTTATTTTTAGTATCTTTCTTACTTCAAATCAGGTTGAGTGGCTAGAACTTAAATTCACAGAAGCTAGTCTTAACATCAGGCCATATCATGAAAACCACAAATGATTTATATACATTGAGGAATCATCCATGTTTCCAGAGAAAAGAATATTGTCCTAGATTAATAAGGCCCAAGTCTCTTCCAAAGTTTCTCTCCTGGCCAAAGACAAGATCCAGGTCTTTAGTAACCTTGGGAACAAGTCAGAAGTACCTCTTTAGGGTAAGCAGATTAATTCATCCACAAACCCTTTAATTATCTTTTAGCTGACTTGTATGCCAAAACATTTTAGACAAAGCATATGTGCTGTGCATTTCAAATTGTTAAAACTTCTCATATATCTCTTTGGATAGAAAAATCATGAGATAAAGAGATATTCAGATGTTTCCATGGCTTCAGGAATTTTCTTCTCATCTCCTTTCACTCTATACAAAAATAATTTAGATATACATCCATTTTATTTGATTGATATTAATATTATTTAATTATTATTGTATTTAAATTACTAAATGGAGCCTGGGATTCAAACATTTATTTCCTTTAGCATATTTGTAGCCAGTGATTACCTGCCGTAATCCACTTGGAACAAGGTTTCTGGAGTTTGATACATTTTGATACAGCATTAAAAACAAAAGTTCTCTTTCAGTCAAATACTTTTGTAGTAATAAATGTAATATTCTGGAGCAAAATGTTACACTGCAAAAATTATTAATAATTTACTGAGCACTTACTATGTGCAAAGCAACATGCCAGTGCTTACAAAATTCACTTCGATCTTTATAACAACCTCATAAAGAAGCTGTTTTTGATACTTTAAACAGGTTAGAAATTGAAACTTACAAGAGTTAAGTAAACTGTACAAATTTCCACACACAATATGACTCCAAAGTCCTTTGCCTTAACTTCTTCCCTCTATCCCTCACCATACGTGAAATTCCCTTGTTTTCACGGGGCTAACATTCCAAACAGATGTTGTTATTATTATTATTTTTTCCTTGCTATTTCTATTCCCAGTTTGGCCTAAGACTTGGGTCTTCTCTAGTTTTGATTGCATGCAAAATGGGCCAAAGAGTAATATGCATAAGGGAAAAGGAGTCTGGTGAAATTTTACTGACTTTATTGAGCATCTTAGTTCTTTAATGGAGGAAGTATACTTCATATTTCAAAGGGAGGGTGTGTTCCCTGTGAATAGTCTTTTGTCACACAGTGTTCCAAGGCCACAGTCAAATTAGGAGAACCAATATAATTGCACACATTTCCAACTAAAGTGTATTAGTCATGTTCTATTTCAGAAGAACCAGTTTTGGGGCAGGGAGAAAAACAAGAGGAGTGGCTGTACCCATTAAATGGTTTAATATGAGATATGGAAAGCAAAGGTGCAAAGTCAAACTCATAAAATAAAGTGGAATGGGGCTATATCTTCCACATTTTGTATTCTTCATAAACACCACATATGATAGCTACCTGCCTAGTACAAAATTAATTGTTCATTTTTATTCTAGGGCATTTACAGCTTTTACTTTATTTTTTTCTCTCTCAGAAAATAAGTGTCATCTTCTGCATATTTAGAGTCATAGGTCCAATTAATATTTCTGATATTGTAAGTGTTAGACTATTTAGCTTGGCATATAATACTAAAGACCTAAACAAATATATGATTATAAAAATAAATTTATTTAATGATTTGGGACCGAATGATAAAACCGTCATTTTGTTAGAAAGCAACTCAGACCCCTAAAATAACATTGTACATCCAGAAGTATTTTTTGAATGTTCATTTGAAAAGAAGAAAACACACACATTTGAGATTATTTTCTTGAAAATCTTTACGAAATTTTGATTCAATGTGTTTTCAAATGTTATGATGGGATCACTTTAGATTTATACTTAAGATAAAAGATATAGTTAGGAATTTTGACAAGATAGTTCTCCTTGTCACGTACCGTACTTTCTGATTGGAATGCTTGCTTTAGTAACAATTGAAAAAATATTTTTTTCATGCAGCACAAAATTATTTATTATTATGGAGAAGCAGGAAGCCAGCTAGTAATATGGATGAGAAAACTTTACCTTATTAGGCAACAGAGTAGCTTTCATGAAGATCAACATCCTCACATCCTGATAAACTAATCTCTCTTAGCAGGAAGTAAAAGGAAACTGGAAAGAGGATGCTGTCTTTATCTTCCACAAGCGTAATGTTATTTTTGTGATAGCGGGAGATAGAAGGGAGTCAGGGTGAGAAAAGGGAAACTGATTCTGCACTATGATTAGCTGAATGTCAGCTTCTTGACGTAAGACATCAAATAGTATATGTATTTTATTCCTCATAATTCATTTGCAGAAGTTAGAAGTTGTATGTGTGTTTACAGAAGTTAAATGTGTACGTGTGTGTGTGTGTGTGTGTGTGAGACAGAGAGAGAAAGCTTTCTTAATACTGGCAATTAGGTTTTCTCATTAGAAAAATAAATAGAAATATAGATTTTACATAAAAACAATATCACAGCTATGAAAATAAATATAATGACAAGCTTTATTTCAAGAAAATATAAAGATGCAAGAAATGTTTTCTCAAAATAAGATAAAACTGGAAGATAAGATAAAGCATAAAAAGATAATAATGGAGGAAGAATGAGAAAAGTAACAAATTGTGAGAAGTTTATGACAAAATGGGTATTGATGGTTTCTTTAATTTTGTACTTTTGGAGTTATTTTGTGTTTTGTTGAAAGGTTTCGCTGTTTGAACAAATTATTGCCCTGACTGTGCATCAGTCAGACGTCTTTAGGGCAGTCATGGAAGTATTTGGCTCTGATCTACCTTTAAGAGAAAATCTGTCAAAAGGAACACAATTAGATAACAGCCTCCAGGTGCAAGTATGCCTCAACTTTGAACCAAGACCTTATGATACCCACACATTTTTCAGCCAATGAGTATGGCAGGGGTACAAGAGAACCTCAATTTTCAGGCACAGGACTCCTCAAAGAGCAGTCCTTCTAAAGGAGATCCCCATGATGTTGGCTGGGATTTCGTCAGAGCTGCAGTGCTGTGCGAGGCTCATCCTATCCAATCTTCTGGCTTCTTTCTCACCTTTCATAGGAACCAGGCCTTTACCACAATGTGAAAACTTCCTTTGGATGTTCCTGCCTTCTTTGCCTTTACATGTTTCAAAAGTATTATTCTCCAATAATTTTTTTTTGCACTTCTAACTCAATCTTGGCTTTCCCTTCCTAGAAAAACCAAGTGACATTAATCGATACTGGACACAATCTGTGATATCAGTGAATAAGTTGGAGTTATGCAAGTGGATCATTTGCCACCAACCAGACAACCAGAATTCCTTTCAAGTGGACGTGGGGTATGAATATTTTTTGGTATAAGACAATAGTTCAATTGGTAAAAATTTCATCAATGGTGACTTTGGAGAATGCCATGTTGCAGGTGAATGTCCCAACAAGGACAACATTCATGCATTTGAAAAATCCAGTGTGAGAAACATAGAAAGATAATGAAATTGACTAATTATTACTAAGTTGCATTTGTGGGACAATGAAAATTGAATACGTTGAATTTGTGGGATAATGAAAAATTGAGCATGGTTAACAAAAGCCCAAATGTAAATGTAAAAGCCAGAAGGCATCTTGGGTAGCCTATAAAGTGTTTTTATCTTTTGCAAAGAGAGAGTGGACATAGCTGGAGAGCAAATTCAGGATCTGCTGTTTAGGGCCACTGAGCTGCAAAGATGATTGGATGTTCATTGAGGAATCTTCTTAAGTTAAGGTCAGAGATCTGCTTGGGAAAACTTGAGGGATGAAAACATCTGGGTAAATTTCCCCAAGGATCTACAACTTGAGTGCCTAAAGAATTGACCCGCCATTCTCTGTGAAGAGCTAGACATTTTCTTATGCAAGAAAATACTTCAGAGGCCACTTTCACGTAAGATAAATGGTATATTTATCAGGAATTACTCCCACTTTTTCTCTAGGCTTCTAGACTAAAAATCATAGTTAAATTCCAGCATAACTCAGTTGAGGGATAAAAAATACTGGGACCGATAAGTAAGAAAAGAGATAATCATTTCATTAAATTCAATAATTAGCTAGTATGTGCTTTCAGGATTCAGAATAGTATCCATGAGATTGGATGTTTGAGTATGCCCTGGTTTGAATGTATCCTTCAAAATTCATGTGTTGGAAACTTAAGTCCCAATGCAATAGTGTTGAGAGGTGAGAACTTTAAGAAGTAGTTAGATCATGAGGGCTGTGAACTCTGAAAGAGCCAATCCTTTAAGATGGAACCTGAGTGGCCAACTGGGCCTAAATTCAAAAGGGAGCTGTGTTCCATTTGCTGGTCAGACATTACACATACACTCTTCATTCTTGGAAAAACCACATACTGGTGTAACTGTGAGACTCTCATATCTGCCTATTTCTGTTTATACTCCTGAGCCAATGGTTAGCATCACTTTGATCTAATCAATAGCCTGTGACCCACAGTCAATCTTAACCTCAACCAGTTGAAACTAAGCAAGCTTGCATGCCTCATTTGCACAGCATAGCATAGTGGGAACCTGAGCAGAAACTTTTTCTGTAAAGGACAGCCCCTATCTTTGTTCCGGTAGAACACATCTTTGTTTTGTATTGAAGGCTGTGTATCCCCAGTTCACAAACTGCTGTGGAAATAAAGCCTCTTTTAATCTAATACTTCTTTCTCAGTAGTTTTGTTAACAGGACTCTGTCCTCATTAATGCATTAGTACTATTATTGCAGGAATGAGTTTCTGACAAAAAGACGAATTTTGCTTCCTTCCTTCTCTTTTGCATGTGCTCTCTTGCCCTTCTGCCTTCTCCATGGGTTGACATAGGAAGAAGAGCATCACCAGATGTAAGCCCTCGATCTTGAACTTCCTAGCCTCCAAAAATGTATGAAATATCTGTTTCCTGTAAATTACCCAGTCTCGGTTATTCTGTTATAACAGCACAAGATAGACTAAAACAGAGTGCTTGCTCACCAGGGCTAGAACTTATGAGTAGAAAATCAAAAGCTTTCTGTTTATTTTTTTTTCTTTTTAAACCTGGGGGACTTCTGTTGAAAGATGGGATTTAATGCCCTGACAAAGACCACAGAGCATGGGAAAGATTGGATGCTGGGGTAGGCCTCAGAAACCTGGAGAAAGGCTTGGTGAGTTGAAATGCCTGAACTGCTAGAGAAGGTAGTGGAGGCTTAAAGGGAGTAAAAGGAGGAGGAGTAAAGGCTCAGGAAGGTGAGTATACAATTTGTGATGCCAGGAAACCCAGCAGAGGAATATATTCCATGAAAGCCCAGTGGATGTGTAGCCCACAAAAGGTATAAAGAATGTGCTGGTGAGACAGATACCAAATTCACTAATATTTTCTGTCATGACTCTTTTTTTGAAGGGCTGACAGTAGGAGAGACTGTCACATAGTTTAACTTGTTAATAGCAATGGAGATGATGGAGACTTGAAGACATTGAGCCTAGATGGCACTGCCTACCTGCTGGAAATTAGGAGGTGGCAATGACCATATATGGGTGTCATGAGTGGAGGGGCACTGAAGAGTGTTTCATATCTAGAGAGTTTTATTCTTTTCTATGCCATCAGCAAAAAAATATTTTTTAAAAGTTTTCATTCACATGGAACCTTCAACTATAAATTTAT
The DNA here is from genome assembly GCF_001698545.2 of Rhinopithecus bieti. Taxonomy (NCBI): domain Eukaryota; kingdom Metazoa; phylum Chordata; class Mammalia; order Primates; family Cercopithecidae; genus Rhinopithecus; species Rhinopithecus bieti. The sequence continues at coordinate 2,741,293 of NW_016804447.1, read as the reverse complement.
ATTTTTGTCTCTTGACTATGTTAAGTCTCCTGCCCTCTGTCATACTCCAAAGAGATCAAAACTACGAGGACATCCCTCAGAACATAGCCTTGTTCCATTGCACTCAAACTGATCCAGGAAGAAATAGGTAGTAAGCTCAAAGCCTTGGTAGACATGGGCTCAGAGTGAGATAAAACCTTTGAAGAATAAGAGATCTGCCATTTCTGTTAAGATTTTAGGTATCCCATGTCCCCCAGTAAATAGGGTCATCTCCTTTAAAAAGTAAAAGATAAATTGATTTAGCTTGCATCCCTACCACAAAGTAAGAAGCACAAAACTTTGTAGCTCTTCAAGCTCTGTATGCAAGCTATTCCATACCTAAGAATAGTCTTTGGCCCATATGCTGTGTAACACAAAAGGCTATCAGTTTTGAATAGAATGAGAACAGATAAAGGCTGTGTAGCAGATCCAGGTTACATTGCAAACATCCCTGCTGCTTGGGTCATATAATCCAGCAGACTTTGTGTTCTTAGAGGAGTTGGTTGTGGGTAAAATTTGGAGTACACACTAAGAGCCAGTGGGAAAATTACAGTATTCATTTATTAAGTTCTGGAATAAGATCATTCCTCCTACAGTAGATGTATTAGTCCATTTCTATACTGCTATAAATAAATATCCAAGACTGGGTAATTTATAAAGGAAGAGGTTTAATTGACTCACAGTTCCACATAGCTGGGGATGCCTCAGGAAACTTAACAATTATGGCAGAAGAGAAAGCAAGTACCTTCATCACAAGGTGGCAAGAGAGAGAAGAATGAAGAAGGAATTCTAAATACTTGCAAAACCATAGATCTCGTGAGAACTCACTGACTATCATGAGAACAACATGAGGAAACCCATACCCATGATCCAATCACTTCCTTTCCTTGACAGGTGGGGATTACAACTGGAGATGACATTTGAGTGGGGACACAGAGCCAAACCGCATCATTCCACCCTTGGCCCCTGTCAAATCTCATGTCTTTTCACATTTCAAAACCAATTATGTTTTCCCAACAGTCCCCTAGAGACTTAACTCATTTCATCATTAACTCAAAAGTCCACAGCCCAAAGTCTCATCTGAGGCAAAGGCAAGTCCTTTCTGACTATAAGCCTGTAAAATCAAAAGCTAGTTAATTACTTCCTAGATATAATGGGAGTACAGGAATTGGGTAAATGCTCCCATTCCAAATGAGAGAAATTGGCCAAACTAAAGGGGCTAGCAGCCCCATGTAAGTCTGAAATCCAGCAGGGCAGTAATTAAATCTTAAAGCTTTAAAATGATCTCCTTTGACTCCATATCTCACATCCAGATCACACTGATGCAAGAAGTAGGCTCCCAGGGCCTTGGGCAGCTCCACCCCTATGGCTTTGCAGGGTACAGCCCCACTCCCAGCTGCTTTCATGGGTGGTATTGATTGTTGTTTCCCCAGGTGCCTAGTGCAAGCTGTCAGTGAATCAACAATTCTGGGGCCTAGAGGATGGAAGCAGTTCTCACAGCTTCACAAGGCAGTGCACCAGTGGGGACTGTGTGGGGGCTCCAACCACACATTTCTTGTCTGCACTGCCCTAGCAGAGGTTCTCCATGAGGGCCCCACACCCTGCAGCAGACTTCTGCATGGACATCCAGGCATTTGCCTACATCCTTTGAAATCTAGGAGGAGGTTCCCAAACCTCAATTCTCAAATTCTGAGCACCTGCAGGCACTACACTAAATGGAAGCTGCCAAGACTTAAGACCCACACCCTCTGAAGCAACAGCCCAAGCTGTACCTTGACCTCTTTTAGCCACGGCTGGAGCTGGAGCAGCTGGGACACAGGGCACAAAGTCCCAAAGCTGCACACAGCAGCACAGCCCTGGGCCCAGCTCAGGAAAGCATTTTTCCCTCCTAGCCTCTGGGCCTGTGATGGGAAGGGCTGCCACCAAGATGGCTGACATGTCCTGGAGATATTTCCCCCATCGTCTTGGTGATTAGCATTTGGCTCCTTTTTACTTAGGCAAATCTCTGCAACTCGCTTGAATTTCTCCCCAGAAAATGAGCTTTTCTTTTCTTATTTTTTTTTTTATTTATTTATTTTTATTATTATTATTTTTCTATTGCACCATCAGGCTGCAAATTTTCCAAATTTGTAGGCTCTGCTTTTCTTTTAAATGTATGTTCCAATTTCAGATTATCTCTCTCTAGTTTAAATTTCCACAGATAGCTAGTGCAGGGGCCAAATGCTGCCAGTCTCTTTACTAAAGCATACCAAGAGTGGTCTTTGCTCAAATTCCCAAGAAGTTCCTCATGTCCATCTGAGACCACCTCAGCCTGGAATTCATTGTCCACATGTGGGGATTACAGTTCCAGTTGAGAGTTGGGTGGGGACACAGAGCCAAACTCTATCGGTGGAAAATTATAATTCTTTCAAGGAATAGCTCCTCTCATGCTGCTGGGCATTGGTAGACACAGAATATTTGACCATCTAATCAAACAAGTGACTATGTACCTTGAAATTTCCAATTCAGGTGGCCCAGCAACAGTCCATCATAAAATTGAAATGATATATCTGGGATCTATCTAAATAGGGTCAGAGAGTGTGAATAGGCTGCATGAACAAGAAATCCAGGCTTTGATGTTATTCATTTCAGTTGAACCAGTTTCCCTCCATCAGCATCCACCTGAGATAATGTGTAGGGATTCCATAAGACCAATGGAAGCAGAGAAAAAAACATGAACTTGTTTGTGGATGTGTGAGCTTAGAACATGGATATAAGCAGAAAATAGATGGTGGCTACATTATAGTCATAATTGGAAATGAATTTAAAAGAAAATGGTGAAGTGAAATTTTCTCAATATGAAGAACTTCAAATGGTGCATGTATTAGTTCATTCTCATAATGCTATAAAGAAACATCTGAGACTGACTAATTATAAAGAAAAGTGGTTTAACTGGCTCACAATTCTGCAGGCTGTACAGGAAGCACAGCAGCATCTGCTCAGCTTCTAGGGATGTCTCAGGAAACTTTTACTCATGGTGGAGAGCAAAGCAGGGCCATGCATCTTACATGGCAGAAGCAGGACTGAGAGAGAAAAAGGAGGTGGTACAGACTTTTAAACAACCAAATCTCATGAGAACTCTATGAGGAGAACAATACCAAAGGGATGGTGTTAAACCATTCATGAAGGATGCATCCCCATGATCTAATCACCTCCCACCAGGCCCCACCTCCAATATTGGAAATTACAATTGAACATGTGATTTGGGTGGGGACAGAGATCCAAAGCAAATCAATGCAGTTGGTCATCCATTTTGTTAAAAACAAGAAGTAGCCTGGGGTAAGGCTGCAAATGGATTCGTGGAAAGGGGCCAATAACCTGGTCAGCTGGTCAGGGAGGATCCTGAATAGGAAAGTACTGGAAGATTGGTAAAAGGAGATCATTTGCGGAAAGATGTTGATGGGTACACGAGAGTAAGCAAAAGTTAAAATTTATTTTATCATGTATTAATTTCCATTAAAAACCATTCATCACAGAAGAGACATTCATCCATCATGTGTTAAAAGGTCTCAAGCAACTGATATTAGCCAATCTTCACCACTGGCCCCATGTTGGACTCCATGTTGGCTACTATGGCTACTCTGTTGATGTGCCCATTGAACTTGTTCTGGGGCACAGGAGTTCAACTAAAATGAATAGCATGGAATCCCGGGTCAATTATCAATTATCAACAGAGTAGCCATAGCAGCCAATGTGGAGTCCAAGCTTAGACCCAACAGCATGAATTTTTACTTACCAAGGTCATTCTAACTACTTCCACTTCTAAATAACTAATCCATCCACAGTAGAGACCAACACTAAGCCATTGTATGCCATTATTCCTTGAGAAGATCAACTTCCCACTTGGGTGAACATTGACTTGATTGAGCCCTTTCTGTATAGAAAGGGCCAGTGGTTTGTTATTCCAGGAATAGACACCCATTCTAGGTGGGTTTGCCTTTCTTGGCTGCAGATACTCATCCAGCACCACTAACAGACTCAAAACTCTGCACAACATAATAAAAGATAGTTTACTTCACAATAGAGAAGTACAGGTTGGGCCATGAAGACAGGATACATTGGTTATAATTTATGCCACATCATTTAGACACTGATAGTCTGATAGAGCTTTGGAATGACCAACTGAAGGCTGAAGCTGCAGCACCAGCTTGGAGGCAATGCTCTGCAGTGACTACATGCAGGCTGAATAGACTATGAAGTCTATGGAGAAAGCCCTGGGGCAGAAAGGCTGAGAACAGCCTGGCCAGTGTTGGAGTTGTGATACTGGCAGCAGACTCAAACTACTAAAAGTCAGAAGTGAGCTGGGCTGAAACCAGATGGTTTCACAGCTATATTTTACCAAACATTTAAAGAAGAGCTAAGACTGATCCTACTCAAACTGTTCCAAAGAACAGGAGAGGAGGGAATACTTCCAAACTTATTCTGTGAGGCCACTATTACCCCAATGCCACAATCAGACAAAGAAACATCAAAAAAAGAAAACTACAGGTCAATCAATATCCCTGATTAACACTGATGCAAAAATCCTCAGCAAAATACTGGCAATCCAAATTCAATAATACATTAAACAGAACATTCATTATGACCAAGTAGGATTTATCCCTGGGAGGCAAGGATGGTTCAATACACATGAACTGATCAGTGTGATACATCATATCAACAGAATGAAGGACAAAAATCACATGATTATTTTAATTGATGCTTAAAGGCATTTGATAAAATTCAACATCCCTTCATGATTAAAATCCTCAAAAAGTTGCTTATAGAAGAAATATACCGCAACACATTAAAAGCCATATTTAACAGACCTACAGCTAGTGTTATATTGAATGGGGAAAAACTGAAAGTCTTTTTCTAAGATCTGGAACAAGGTGGGGATGCCCACTTCTGCCACTGTTACTAAACATAGAACTGGCAGTCCTAGTTGAAGCAGTCAGACAAGAGAAAGAAAAAAAGGGCATCCAAATTGAAAAGAAAGAAGTCAAATTATCCTTTTTTACAGATTGCATGATCTTATATTTGGAAAAAACCTAAAGACTCTGCCAAAACTATTAGAACTGATAAACAAATTTACTAAACTTGCTGGATACAAAATCAACATACAAAAATTAGTGGAATTTCTATATGCCAACAGTGAACAATGTGAAAGAGAAATCAAGAAAGTAATCCAATTTAAAACAATTACAAATAAAATAAAATACCTGGGAATAAATTTAACCAAAGAAGTGAAAGATCTATGCAATAAAAACTATAAAATGTTAATGAAAGAAATTTAAGAAGACACATAAGTCCTCAAGATATTTCATGTTTATGAATTGGGACAATTTATATTGCTACAATGTCCAAACTCCCAAAGCAATCTACAGATTTTATGAAATTCCTATCAAAAAAGCAGTGACATTCTTTGCAGAAATAGGAAAAAAAATTCTAAAATTTACAGGGACCCAGACAAGACTCAGAATAGCTAAAGCCATCTTAAGCAAAATGAACAAAACTGGAGGAATCAAATTACCTGATTTCAAGTCATACTATAGAGCTACAATAAACAGCATAGTACTGGCATAAAACAGACACATAGACCAATGGAACAGAATAGAGAACCCCAAAATAAATCCATACATCTACAGTGAATTCATTTGCAACAAAGGAGCCAAGAACATACATTGGGGAAAGGACAGTCTCTTCAATAAATAGTGCTGGGAAAACTGAATATCCACATGCAGAAGAATGAAAATTGACTGCTGACCCCTATCTCTTACCATATACAAAAATCGAGTCAAAATGTATTAAAGATTTAAATCAAATACCTGAAACTGTGAAACTACTGAAATAAAACATTGGGGAAATACTCCAGGACACTGGACTGGGCAACGATTTATTAAATAATACCCCACAAACACAGACAACCAAAGCAAAAATGGGATCACATCAAGTTAAAAAGCTTCTGTGCAGTAAAACAAATAATCAACAAAGTGAATAAAAAATTCAAAGAATGGGAGAAGATATTTGTAAACTATTCACCTGACAAGGAATTACTAACCAGAATACTCAGCTATAAAAAAGAATGAGATCATTTCATTTGTAACAACATAGATGGAACTGGAGGACATTATGTTAAGTGAAAAAAGCCAGACACAGAAAGACAAACTTCACATGTTCTCACTCATTTATGGGAGCTAAACATTTAAACAATTAACTAATGGAGATAGAGAGTAGAATGATGGTTACCAAAGGCTCTGAATGGTGAGTGGGATGAGTGGGTATGGTTAATGGGTACAAAAATATAGTTAGACTGAACGAATAAAACCTAGTAGTTGACAGCACAACACGATGATTATAGTCAACAAAAATTTATTGCACATTTAAAAATAATAGAGAGAGTATAAAAGGAATATTTATAACAGAAGGAAATGATAAATGCTTAAAGTGATAGATACCCCATTTACCCTTATGTGATTGTTATGCATTATATGCCTGTACTAAAATATCTCATGTACCCCACAAATATACACACCTACTATGTACCCATAACAAATTTTAGATTTAATTAAAAACAATGAAGTGGGCTGGGGTGAGTGTGACATATAGCATCAAGTATTTGCATTAGGCTCTGTCCATGCTTGAGTTTTTGTTCTCCACCATGAAAAAAGCATGTTCCAGAGAGTGGGTGCTTCTTCAGTCTAGATCCCAGAATAAGACATGAGGAATACTATCAAGCTGAGTCCTGTTGAGTGTAGCAGAGATGAAGCCAGTCCACATTCTCATATAATATAAGCAAAAACTAAACGTGTTATGCTACAGGGCTGAATGTTGATGTCCTCCTCAAAATTTAAATCTTCACCTGCAAGGTGATGGCATTTGGAAGTGCGGACTTTGGGAAGTGATTAGGTCAGGGGGGCAGGGCCTTCTTAAATAGGATTAGTGTGCATTTAATTTTTTTTTTTTTTTTTTTTGAAATGGAGTCTCACTCTGTTGCTCAGGCTGGAGTGCAGTGGCATGGATCTCGGCTCACTGTAAGCTACACCTCCTGGGTTCATGCCATTCTCCTGCCTCAGCCTCCGGAGTAGCTGGGACTACAGGTGCCCACCACCACACCCAGCTAAATTTTCGTATTTTTCATAGAGACGGGGTTTCACCATGTAAGCCAGGATGGTCTCGATCTCCTGACCTTGTGATCCGCCCGCCTCGGCCTCCCAAAGTGCTAGGATTACAGGTGTGAGCCACTGCGCCTGGCCTAGCATGCATTTAAAAGAGCCCCAAGAGAGACCCCTCAACCTTTTTTCCATGTGAGGGTAGAGTAAGAAGGCTGTAGACACCAGTATCTGCCAATGCCATGATCTTGAACTTCCCAGCCTCCAGAACTGTGAGAAATAAAGTTTCTGTTGTTATAGGCCACACAGTCTATGGCATTCTGTTCCAGCAACCTGCACAGAGTAAGATGTCATAAACCACTGATAATTTAGAGTTGTTTGTCATTGCATCAAGATTTGACTAATAAATTAACCATGATTTAAGTTGAGGATTGTATGGATTTATTATCTTATTCTTTCTATTTTTTTTTTTTTTTTTTGGTGCCAAAAGGAAGAAATCGGTAGAAAATTTGGCTTTGCCTCACATAATAATATAGAATTCTAATGATAAACTTATGAATTAATGGGCATTTCAAAGTTTTTTTCTAGAAGAATTGAAGCATTTTCTTTTATATATAATAGATTATATCAGGTATACAATAAGGTATAAGGTGTCTTGATATATACATGGTGGAAAGGTTACTTGACTTTTTTAGTTTTATCTAGACAGGGTGCCTTGGTTTGCCATTATATTTTCAACTTCAAAAACATTTCATAAAGAGTGGTCCAGAAACTTTATATACTTAAAACATAATACCTCTAAAACAATTTAAAATATGTCATAAGGGTACTTGGAAAACAGTAATTCATGTCAAAGGCTATATTTTGCTAGTTTTGAAAATGTTTTCATTGTAAATCTCTTCAAAATTTATTTTTATGAAACAAAATACTAATTTAAAATCAACAATCATAAACAATTTTTTAATTCATTTAGTAATATTTTAAATACTAAAAAATAAACTCAACAAATTATAGTTTTTAAGGAGATAAGGACAGTAACTCAGTTGATAGCTAATAAATCTGTAGAAATAGAGAAAATCTGAACACAGTAGACAGAATAGAATTTTAGAGAGCATTTCAGCCTGTTTCTCAGTATGTTTAATAATTAATTTAAAAACTATTTATTATCTCTATATGAAATTTAAGTGGATAGCAATGTTGTTTTTTTCCTTCAATCACTAAACAAGGAAGCAACATGAAATGGCACTGGGTAATTTGAATAAGACAATTTTTTCCTGTAGGGACAAGTAAACTTTTAACACAGTGTTGTTTTCCCAGTTGTTTTCATCAGATAAAAGCGCCTTCCCACTCTCCTCCACACTCTTTTAAAACCTCATGACATAGTTTGGGGTCAAATTTAATCTGTCTAAATACTACTTAAGAACTGGGGAGAAACGATCAAGCAGAAACTTTTGCTTAATGTTCTCAATGCACTTGGGAGTTTGAAGCTCAAAATCCACCCCAGCTGCTTGAAGCTCAGCTCTCACAAATTTCCCATGGTCACTGCTCCTGAGGAATTCTTTCTGGTTCCCATGTCCATTCCTCCTTGTATCTGTACAGGGTCTTGTGATCATGGTTCTGTCATACACATACTAAGGTGACCAACCTAGTTCTCATTTGCCAGAAACTTTCCTGGTCTTAAAACTGGATATCTGGTGTTCCCAGTAACCCCTTAAAACAGGGACAAATCAGGACAATTGTTACCCTAACCCAGTTCATCTCCAATTCCATATTTCCTGTTACTCAATACACCTTCAGTAGTAGAATCTGCTGTGGTGTAAGAAAGAAAAGAAAAGGAAGACTAAATGAGGACATGATAATGAAAGATAATAAGGAAGATTTTAAAAGTTAAGAATGAGAGGAAGGAATGGAGGCAAAATTCCGCCCTGCTAACGATCAGCATCTCCTCCTTCACAGCTGGTTCTTCTCAATTCCTTCTTCCAGTTATCTTATCATCTCCCCTCACACCCACATTTGTTCTGAGCAGTTTCTTCTCCCCATCCTGCCTATCCCCTTTCCAGAAGTGGTACTTGAGAGCACTAGCCCTGGAGCCAGAATACCTGCATTCAAATTCAACTTCTCCAAGTTGAGTGCTGTGTATAAGCTACTCACCCTCTTTGTCCTCATTAACTCTGTATGAAAGTAGTGACTGTCTCCTATGATTGTGGCTAAATGAGTCAACACATGCAAAGTACACAGAGCTGAGTAATTATCAATGTCAAATATCATTATCATTGTTCCCCAACTCAGGGTCCACTACAAAAGCCCTTTAGGAGTCTTAGCACTCCATGCCAGGCTCTGACAGGCTGGCCTCAGCACCTTACCACAGCGTAGCACTGTTTCAATGAGCAACTGATTTGGACTTCTAAATGACCTACAAATAAACTCTTGGAAAAGAACCTGTTCATAAGCATGAGATTTCCCATAGGTCAGATAAAATTGATATTGCTTTTGTCATTCACATACTTTGTTGCTGGAAATGATTATATCTACGAGCAAAAATCTGAGGTGAGCTGGTTGTTCATATATTTTTAATTTATATACTCAAAATGTTGAAATAACATTCAAAGTCATAGATGCTTATCTGAACTGAACCCAAAATATTCTGAGGTTTAAATATCAGTTATAGTCATCAGAGAACTATAGCTAGAAAAGATAAATCTTTGGCTGAAAAAAAGAACTGAGATTTATTTTTAGTATTTATCTTGAGAAAAGCTACCTCTAGATCTACAAACTATACAACATGTATAGATTCAGATAGATTCAGAAATATTTTTGCCTCAATGAAAATTAGGTTAACACTATAAGTCCAGAATAATGGTCACCCTAGAGGTATGCACTCAATGGTTTCAGGATATTTATGATCTATAAAACTAATGAAATTTCTAAAGATAACACAATTTTGAGGTAAGAAAGAGGAAATTCCATAGTACTTGGGATGGGACTTGGGATAATGGAGATGATGGGAGCTTCTTCAGGCGCTCTAGAAGATAATTCTGGATAATTCTAATGGTAGAGAAGAGGAATAGGTAGCATAGAACCTAAAGCTAGCTGTACAAGCTAGATAAATACACACTGGGACAAATAGGTATTAAAACTAGTAGAGGACCAATCCACAGAGCTAAGTAAATTTTATAGAAAAAGGCAGGCACAACTACAGAATGACTCCAAAGACTGGAGCCTGCTAAAACACTCTAAAGATGGATCTGGAGAGCTTGTGGGTAGAAAAATGTACAAGCTGCATTTCCAATAATATTTGGGAATTAAAAATCATGAAGTGAGTCTTCCACATACTAAAATACCACCGCATTTTTTAGTTTTGTAGACAGCAAGTACACGTTTTAGATTTTAGATGCAGACATGGGAGCTAAATGTAGCATGTCTGTAGGATGAGAAACATAAAAGAACAAACCTAAAAACCTGACTGATGTTTCAGGGAAGACAAGGCTGTTTGTCCCTAATTTAAGAAAGGAGTTTCAGGAGAAATAAAGACTGCACAAGAAATATTGGAACCTGCATCTGTAGCTACATTAAGCCAAATGGAGGTAGGAGAGGAGTTGATGTAATGAATTCTTTACAGCTTAATTAATTAAAAAAAATACTTCATTAAAACAATTTTACATGTAGGCCGATAACTGGTGAATGTCTTACTCCTACTGGTTTGCTTTCAGTGTGGACATAGCTTTAATTTTATTTCACATTAATCCCTAAAATCAAATCTTTCTGCACCAGCTTGCCTCCCCAACTGCCACCACTCCCATGCCCCACCTGATTTTACTCTCACTGTATTTCACAATGGGTGTGCATATGCTGTTTCTTCTTTTTGAACTCTCTTACCTCTTGTTCTGATCTTTAACTGCCCTTCAAGTTCCAAGGTATCTTTTATCTGTCAAGCTTTCATTAGACTGCACAAAGGCTCATCTACAATCCTTCTAGTGTTTTGTATATAGGTCCATCATCAGCAGACAACGAGGGAACTGGCACCTGGCGCACAAGCATCCCCTAGTTCTATCCCTGCAATGAAGCATGTACTTGTTTGTCTCCTCCAGTAGACCAGAGGCCTCTCAAAAGCAATCATAGTTAGATTTGCTACTTACCATTTCCAGTTCTAGCTGTGCTTCTCAGGATTCCTGATTTCTTGTCTATCCATAATGTCACAATCATAGGCTTTATTTTGGAAAATCACTTCCACAAGTAACAATAAATAACTCTATTAATTTTGGAATTACTCGGCTTCCAGTCCTGATGACCATACTCTTTATGTAGTGCATGGCTATAGGATCCTGTCTTTTATATAGTTTGGCTTCCATTTTGTAGCTTCCTAGCTATGATCAGTTTCTCCCTGGCACCTACAACTAGCAAAATCCTAAGTCCTTACATAACAGTTAATCTCAAAATCTAGTTTTCAAGCCAGTGCTCTCTTAAGGGTCTGTTGTTCTGTTTCCAAATTAGCTATAAAACATGATTGATGCAGGTATTTCTGATAAGAGGAGAATTTCATAATAAAATTACTCAGAAAAGTATCTCAATTATCAATTTTGTTTCAGCACAGAGCCTGAATGATCTTTGCCAAGTCCCTCAACTTAGTGTTTATAAAACTTTAAAATGTTTACTTAATGGAGATTATAATAATGACAGATCCCAGAGAGTTTTGTGAAGAGTAACACAGAAGTCAGAAGGGCTTGCTTTGTTAATGCTAATTAACCCATTTATGCCTGAAGCTGCAATTTTTTTGAATTTTTGCAATCAGATCTTGGTGATGACCTTGAGCAGCAGGACATAAATAACTCCCACAGGCTTAGAGTTCCAATAATGGAACACTAGGCATAAATGGGTCAGGGCACCTGTCCTAGTTCCATTGTAGGACTGTACTGAGGAACGAATGCAGTAATAAATAACACAGTTGTTAGAAAATATAAACTATGGTCTTTTGTATAACGTAAATCTCAGATATGCTAGAAATCGCTTTTGTATTATTTATCTTAATCTAACCTACTTTTAACTCCAAGACTCAGTTCTACCATATTGTCAAGAATTCCTTGAGCCTTTTCAAAATAGCACCAGAGACTGGGAGCCTTAAATCTTCTGAAAACAGAGAAGAGGCTGTGATGTTCTGGCTAACATGGTCACTTCTGATTTTTTCACTATCCAAAAGATCCCCTTGACATCTGGCAGTTCTCAAGTGCTTGTATAACAGTCTCAGGTGGGAATCTTTGGTCATGTTTGGAACCCAGCTGTGGTCCCATCTCCTGGTAGCCATCTCTCACTTCTCTCGGCTCCTGACATCTAATATTCAACTCTGGAGTCACCCTGCCTTCTCCCACACTCATCTGAGGACCAGGGCTCTGGTTCCACTGCCCTAGGGCCTATGACCAATGAGCCTCTCTCCTCTGGGAGAAGATTCTCCACCCCTGGCTTCTACAAATTTTTCCTTGTCTTCTTTACTGCATGGGCAGGTGGGACAGGATGTTTTCTTTCCTTTTTCCCATCTCTTCTTCTCTCACTGGGCATCCTGATGGAGGCACAGGGGCAGCTAGGTGTCAGGGCTGGGACTTGAGCAACTCAACAGCTGACAAGCTCAGGAAGATAGGGAAATACATCACTCAAGCCTCAGCCTCTTCCTCTACAACCACCTCATTCTATTTCCAAACTCAATGGTGGACTCTCTTTCGTGGGTTGTTGCAGCTACACATTTGGTGATGAATTTCTTTAACTGGCTCTAGGCCAACATGATAAAGCAAAGACTATAAAACACACAGAATCACTGCAAAGAAACAGAACCCATATTCTTTCCAGACATTGCATGTTGAAAACTACACATCCATAGTCCTCTGGGGATTTCGTTGTTTAGGAACACAATTCCTAGCTGGATTTTTCTTTTTATTTTATTATTATTATTATTATTGTTGTTAAAGGAAACTATTATAAATTGAATGCAATAGAAAAAAAAAGGGTCTGGCCGGGCGCGGTGGCTCAAGCCTGTAATCCCAGGACTTTGGGAGGCCGAGAC
>NW_016804447.1:2712684-2726044 GCF_001698545.2 Rhinopithecus bieti | reverse complement strand
AAATTTTTTTCTTTTTAAAAAAAAAAAAAAAAAAAAAAAAAAAAAAAAAAAAAAAAAAAAAATGTCAGTTGCCGTGTTGAGAATAGTAAGGTGTTTTTGCCAAAGGATTTTTATGCATTTTCATCTTGAGTTAGAAATTTTCAGTGACTTGCTCATCATGAATTATGGAGTCCTAAAATAATCTTTTCCTCTTGCCCTTTAAATATGTATATAATTACATCAACTAGTATACACATGATGTGTAGCAACTAAAATAATAGATACCAAGTGTGTTTTATGCATTGAGAAAAAGGATTCTTTTGAGCATGTTCTTCCATTTAAGCCATTACTCAGAGGGCACAAGAAGTATTTTTCCCAAATGCACTTCAAGAGACAGGGCATTAAAACACACAATTTGTTAATTATCCGATATTATCAGGAAATGAAAGTTGCCAAACGGGAAAAGCCAGGCTCTTAAACTTTGATTTTCCCTCAGCAGTCTATTCAACTGGGCTTATATAAGGAGGAGACAAGCCGAACCCAAGTTTTACAACACAAAACAATTTTTATTGGCAGGAAGGGAGACCCCTTCCTGAAAAAGAAAGAAAAAACCCAAATCTATGTCTTATTCTTAAAATAAGTTTCAGGTTGTAGATTTTACCAATATTTATTATTCAAGCTTGGGAATATGACCTCATTGCCATGGTTGTTTGCTTATTTTAAGAAAATGTATTTTATTCTTTGTTGCAAGCCATCAGGCTACCATTTAAACATGCAAGCAAAAAGTCTAGATCCTGGGCATACTGAAAAATCTGGAAGACTTCAAGAAGTTGTAAAGATTTACAGTTCCATCGTGGGCTTGCAGAAGGGGTTTGCTGTGGCCTTCTGTGAGCAAGGGTGGCCTGGTATATGGTGGGCATAGGCCAAAGAACTTATGAAAAATTCGACCAGAGTGAAGGGAGCACAAAGGAGTTTTGGGGGTAACTTTCCTTGTCTTAAGCAATACCGTATACAGTGTTTAGAAGGAATGTTTCCTAGGTTTCAGAAGGTGAATTTGAAAGGTTGAAATAAAGTACCTTGGAAAGAGGTATCTTTTTCTTTCCAACATGAATTTGGTGCACACGGGGACAGATTTTGAGAAGCTCTGTAATTGCTCCCAGGAGTTGAGTTAGGTTGAGGTAGACAACCAGCTGCTAACAATTTAGTTTAATATGCAGTCTTAGTAAATTAAAGGAATCTGATAAATCGAGACCCAGCATGATTCTTATTTGTTTGCTATGGCATAACATGTTGAACACCAGCAGAAATGAACCCATTGAAATTTTTCTACTCAAGGCCCCCGTTTTATTTTCTCACTTTACTGTGTCAGATGTTTTGCTCCAGACTTGGGCCATCTGAGCAATTCCTTAGTTTGTATGCTTATCTCCTTAAAAAAAAAAAAAAAAATATATATACGCTACTATATATATATATATACACCACACACATACACATACACACAAACAATAATATAAATTCTAGAATCATACTTATTTTCAGTTTTCTCTCTGGGTTTGTACTTAAACTCCTTGAAGGTAAAAATAAATAAATAAATGAGTCTGTTACTCCTCTTGTGTGTTAACCTTGCTACCTCACATGTAGATCGTCTTAAACATGCTTAAGGTAGATTTTGTTTTCTGTGGGAGCTGAGACACTTGTGGGAGGAGAAATGTGCAAATTTGTACTTGGCTACATCCCCAGAGGAGGGGTGGCCAGAAAAGGGAAAGACAGCTTGCCAGATACCTAAAGGATCAATGAGATATTGAGTGACTGGAAACACCAAAATTTACCATTGGTTCTTTCTACAAACTAAACTGTTACTTGTGATAGTAGTTGTAAAAAACTACATGTTTATTCATCAAAAGGTGATTGTTCTAACATTCACTGGAAAAGATTGAAATGATTGGAATAACACTTTAGCACTCATACCTAAAGATTTGCAAAGCCAAATCGCCAGGCAAAATTATAACAGTCTAAATTCATACATACAAAAGAGCTGTAATTCTCTTGTGATGAAATAGATATTTTCTTAGAAGCAACAGTTTCCTGTGTTCTGTGAAGTAAGTCAAGTCAGTAATGGGTACCTCTGGCATATCTTGCTCTCTTCTCACCTTATGAATGCCAGGCTTTTGAGTTGTGTTTCTTTTCTTTTTTTTTGAGACGGAGTCTCGCTCTGCCGCCGAGGCTGGAGTGCAGTGGCCGGATCTCAGCTCACTGCAAGCCCCGCCTCCTGGGTTTACGCCATTCTCCTTCCTCAGCCTCCAGAGTAGCTGGGACTACAGGCGCCCGCCACGTCGCCCGGCTAGTTTTTTGTATTTTTTAGTAGAGACGGGGTTTCACCGTGTTAGCCAGGACGGTCTCGATCTCCTGACCTCGTGATCCGCCCGTCTCGGCCTCCCAAAGTGCTGGGATTACAGGCTTGAGCCACCTCTCCCGGCCTTGAGTTGTGTTTCAATTCTCCCTTCTGTGTGGCCTCTTTGCCTCACCCCCAAATCCTCATACCTCTTCCAAACTTGCAGTTAGGAGTGAATATAGGATCTTCCTCTCTCTCTCTCTTGTTCTGTCCTTAAACTGAAAACATGGCAGCTTTTTCCAAAATTATTCATTCTTTGTCAGGTGTGTGTGTGTATGTGTCTTATTGTGACATTGAAAACAAGAATGTGGAGGGTGCCTTACTATGCCGTGGAACACATCTATTGTGTTCCTGGGTTGCCATATTTTCAATCTGATTAATTTGTGGTCCCATAGAGAACTTCTGGTGTGAATTATGTTAGCTTTGTTGAGCCCACTGTGCAGAACGTCAGTTTGTATCAATATTCTTCTAGGCTTAATGGTTTCTCCTTAACAGGCTTAATAGTTGTCTGTCATTTGTCCCTTGGCCTGTTTTTATCTTGGAAATGGTTGGCTATTAGGCAGACCATTTGTGTAATATTACTATAAAAGTCTTAAAACACGGGAAGAAAATTAGAATCATATGTGTAAATACTAGGTTTGTAACGAGTAAAGTGCTTTTCTTCAAAATTTTGAGGACCTTGTCGGAAATCAAAATCTTTAATGACAGGAGGATATCCCAAGTTGGAATAAAGGGGAGTCTGAGGGAAAATATTTAAATGACACGGTAACTTTGTGCAAGGACAAGTGATGTTTGTAATTTTTAGTGTACAGGCTGCCATGAAGCTTACAAATGAAAACAACAGCAACAATTTAAAACCAAACCATCTAAGTCAAATTTTATCTAAAATGAGGTAAATGCTATGGCAAAAATGAAAATTTTATTGCAATTCAAGATCAAGTAGATGTCATTATGATTTTTCAAATTATGAAATAAATAAGGAAGGAAAATGTGGCTAATCCTACAAAGAAATATGAAGATTAAAAATGGAACCTGGAATTTGTACTGTCTTAATTCCTCTGGCTTTTATAAACAAATAAAAATAATATTATATACTGCTAACAGCTACTCTAAAATATATTCCCCAATGAGAAAATAATTGTATTTACATTATATTGTAAGAATAAACTTAATTATGTTTTCAAAAGGAAATACTGAAAAGTGTAATAATAGACCTCAGAATAAAATAACACAATCCAAATATTCCTTATATTTTTAATAAAACATCAGAACCTATTATTATAGATTTTACACTGAGGAAAAATATGTAAAGAAGCTGAGGGAAAACATAGGTAGGGCAAAAAAACGCAAACCATTTTGAAACTTGGTGTAGAAGCATATTATTTTAGCAAAGTGAGGGAATCTATAGATTTGAGTGAACCATTCTTTTTCATTGGCATCCAAGGTCATTCATCATGTGAAAATCCGTCATATAGTTAGATGTAGAACAATCCAGAAGGAGGTGGGGCTGGGTGTTGGTCACATAACTATAAATTTTCAAACCCCAAAGATTACAGAGCTCTTAAGTAATATGTCTGGAATAAGTGAGCAGAAAGCAAAGGCATGAAGTGGTACTGTGAACAGTCCTCATTACAGCTGCATGCCTAAGGGGTCTTATTTACAGCTGCCCCCTCCTTCCAGTGGCAACTCTTTTCTCTTTCATGCATCTTGAAAGCCTCTGTAATTTCTCAGTGAGAATGATTTGTTGGTTAAGACTGACAGAATGACAAAAGAATGCTTTTAAACATCCATTTTAAACACAGGACTATTAGAAAAAATGCTGTGAAAATCCCTTACCCTTTTCTTTTGGTGAGGGGAAGGTAAGGAGCTATTGGACCACCTCTGGCCTTCTGCAGAGTCTTTAAAAGTCGAATGACAACTGTAGTTTGTCTTGGTGCATAATGACTTCGTTTGTTTCAGAAAAGACCTTTGTTAATCAGCTGGTTTTCCAATTTGGGTGTAAGTACTAATGTCCATGGCAGGCTCTAGCTTTGTACTATCCTTTACTTACCGCAATGTCAACTTCATACTTCCTTTAATTAAAATAATAAAATAGCTGATTGGGTATTTTATGGGACCCATCACCCTGTGGTTGGTGCCTGTGGTGCCACAGTGTGTCCGTCAAATGAGCGTATGTGCTGTTCAGCAAATTACCTTTGAAAAGAGGCATGGGCACAGGCTTCTTGTAAACCTCACAGCTGTGAAGCCCAGATGTTGGCTGACATGTGCTGCTGGGGTTACCGTGGGAAACAGAATCATGATGCTTTCTGGAGGACTCTATATTACACTTCATATCAATAACAAACCACAGCCCAAATTGATGATGGATGCAGTGGCTTGAAAGCTGTTGAGCATTACTTTGTCACCATTGAAAGGCATTGCTCTTCACACAATGAACAGCCCCATTAACCTCTGGGACTAAATCTCCATAAAAATCATCCCTTACTTTCTGCAAACTTTGCTAGAAATGTAGTCATTAACATCAAAAGGCAAGGAGACAACATGGGAAACTGGATATAGAAACATTTTCTGACAGAAGATATACAATGTGTAGGCAATTCCCTATGCTAAAGGCTGAGAAATGCAAGATATTCATGTTGATCTCCAGCCTTTCACCCTGTGTTAGAATTTGTAGGACAGACATAGGAGTAAGGGATCTGGAAGAGAAATCAAATGCCACTAATCCAAACAATTTTTAGAACTCCCCTCTTAGCATTTTATCTTTCTTCACTTAATATTATTTCCCAGTAGTATCAGGAGTCAGATGGTATGTTCACAGATTGGATTTCCGTTTGAGTGATGCTATCATCATCCAGTACATTCATACTAATTGCATAAGGCTAATGCAATCCATCCTCAAGAGGATGGTGTCTTACTTTGCTATGGCTGCCATAATCAAGTACCATAGATGAGATGACTCAAACAATAGAAATTTATCTTCTCGCAATTCTGGAAGCTAGAAGTCCAAGATCAAGGTGTCAGCAGGATTGGTTTCTTGGGGGCTTCTCTCTTCGGCTTGTAGATGACTGCTTTCTTCCTGTGTCTTCATGTGGTCTTTCCTCCATGTGCTCATATTCTGGTGTCCCCCAGTATGTTCTAATCTCCTCTTCCATAAGGACACCAGTCAGATTGGATAAGGGCCTAGTGCTATGCCTGAATGTTTGTGTGTCATCAAATTTTTGTTGTTGTTGTTGAAAACGAATCTCCAGGGTGAGAGTATTTGTAGCTGGGGCCTTTGGGAGGTGAGATCAAATCTCCAGTGAATGGAATTACTGTCCTTATAATAGAAGCCCTAAAGACATCCCTCATTCATCTACCAGCTGAGGACACAGTGAAAAAACTAACAGTTCATGAAGCATGAAACAGCCTTAATCAGATGCCAAATCTGCCAATGCCTTGATTTTGGGCTTCCCAGACTCCAGGACTGTAAGAAATATATTTCTGATGCTTATAACCCACCCAGTTTATGGTATTTTGTTGTAGCAGCCCAACAAGACTAAGACATCATCCTCATGAGGAGAACCCTAGTACTCTCTGGGTTGTCCCTACTGCTCACTCCCTGCCTCTGTAATGCCCAGACCCGCGATGACCCGAAAGCAACCACCAGAGTCCAGAGACAAAGCCAAGCAGCAGGGATCGCTTTATTTCGAGTTCGAACTCGGTTCCCTCCAGCTAGGTATCCGATCCTAGGGAGAGACCCTGAGCTCAGTGTTCAGCCGTCTTTTATAGTCAGACACAAACAAGTTACAGCAAGTTACAGAGTCACTGGGAATTTTACAGTTGTAGGTTTACAATTGGCTGACATTTAAAGTTAAACATTAGTCAGTTGTTCATTGGTTCCCGCCCTTTGACCAAACCACAAACGGTCGCTTGCCCTGCTAGGGACTTTCCAGATAACCTTGTTGTTCTAGCATTAAGGGGAGTTTCCTGACTTTTCTGACCTCTGATATTCAGTATTTTTCCACTCCTCACCTCCCTGCATGGATAGACCTCCAAAGGCCCTCTAACTTCACACACACACCTGTGCTTCTTTCCCCACTCACTTTATTCTGACTTGTAGGCGTTCCTGATGAAAGAAACCTACTGGTCACTGCTGACAGCAGCTGTGACTTTTACTATTCTGTTACCTGCAGATGTGATAGATGGTAGGCTTTGCCTGTTCTTTGATAAGAGGTGTTAACTGTTCCTTACTCTCTGAAGGGGTGGCCTGCCCCTCCGCACCTGTGGGCGTTTCTCATTGGGTGGAACGAAAGACTTCAGAAAAGAAATGAGACACAGAGACAAAGTATAGAGAAAGGAAAAGTGGGCCCAGGGGACTGGCGCTCAGCATACAGAGGACCCACGCTGGTAACAGTCTCTGAGTTCCCTTAGTATTTATTGATAATTATCTTTACCATCTTAGAAAAAGGGAAGTGGCAGGATAATAGGATGACATATGAATAAAGATCTCTGTGACATGAACAAGTTTAAGGAAAAGTGCTGTGCCTTGATATGCATATGCAAACATCTCCATCAACCTTTTAGTGCATAAAGAGCAGCATTGCCACTAGCACAGTCCCACCTTCAGCCCTAAGGCGGTTTTCTCCTTTCTTAGTAAATAGAACATACAATCGGGTTTTACACGGAGATGTTCCATTGCCCAGGGACAGGCAGGAGACAGATGCTTTCTCTATCTCAACTGCCAAGAGGCCTTCTTTACTCTTAAATTAATCCTCCTCAGCAGAGACCCTTCACAGGTGTCGGGCTGGGGGACGATCAAGTCTTTCCCATCCCACGAGGCCATATTTCAGAATATCACATGGGGAGAAACCTTGGACAATACCTAGCTTTCCTAGGCAGAGGTCCCTGCGACCTTTGGCAGTGTATATGTCCCTGGGTACTTGAGATTAAGAGAATGGTGATGACTTTTCACAAGCATACTGCCTTCAGGCACTTGTTTAACAAAGCACATCCTGCACAGCCCAAAATCCGTTAAACCTTGATTCACCACAGCCCATGTCTCTTGCAAGGACAAGGTTGGGGGTAGGGTCACAGATTAACAGTATCTCAAATACAGAACAAAATGGAGTCTCTTATGTCTACTTCTTTCTATATAGACACAGTAACAGGCTGATCTCTCTTTCTTTTCCCCACACTGCATAATTTAGACCACACATTTAGATCTTGAAGATATCTACACTTTACCAATAATTTTTAAGGCTGTTTTTATTTTTCAAAAATTAAAGTCGGCCGGGCTCAGTGGCTCAAGCCTGTAATCCCAGCACTNTCAGTAAACAGAACATACAATCGGGTTTTGCACCGAGTTGTTCCATTGCCCAGGGATGGGCAGGCGACAGGTTCGTTTCTCTATCTCAACTGGCAAGAGGCCTTCTTTCCTTTTATACTAATCCTCCTCAGCACAGACCCTTCACCGGTGTCAGGCTGGGGGACGATCAGGTCTTTCCCTTCCCACGAGGCCATATTTCAGACTACCACACAGGGAGAAACTTTGGACAATACCTAACTTTCCTAGGCAGAGGTCCCTGTGACCTTTGGCAGTGTACGTGTCCCTGGGTACTTGAGATTAAGAGAATGGTGATGGCTTTTCACAAGCATACTGCCTTCAGGCACTTTAACAAAGCACACCCTGCACAGCCCCAAATCCGTTAAACCTTGAGTCACCACAGCACATGTCTCTTGCAAGGACAAGGTTGGGCATAGGGTCACAGATTAACAGCATCTCAAATACAGGACAAAATGGAGTCTCTTATGTCTACTTCTTTCTATATAGGCACAGTAACAGTCTGATCTCTCTTTCTTTTCCCCACACTCTCCATCAATGGCAGTTCCAACCTCCCTGAACTCTTTCCGAATTCTGAATAAGCTCTGCTATTTTGCACCTCTAGCCTGATTCAGCATATCCTCTCATTTCTGCCCACCCCAACTTCCCTTTGCCCAGCCAATTTCTACCAATGCCGCAGTCCTCCTCTTAGAAATAACTTCTTTGAGAAGTTTTCCCTGAACCCACGAGACTCTCTTAGCCCTTTTTTAACAAGTCTCCCTGTACTAACCCAACACTTAGGTCTTATATTGTAGTTCGGTGGTTTTCAAACTTAAGTGTGAAGGTTGGACATGGTGGCTCACTCCTGTAATCCCAGCACTTTGAAGGGTGAAGTGGGCAAGTCATCTGAGCCCAGGAGTTCAAGACTAGCCTGGGAGACATGGCAAAACCCCATCTCTACAAAAAATACAAAAATTAGATGGGCACAGTGGCACACACCTGTAATTCCAGCTACTTAGGAGGCTGAGACAAGAGGATCGCTTGAGCCTGGGAGGCAGAGGTTGCAATGAGTGGAAATCACACTATTTCACTACAGCCTGGGCAACAGAGCAAGACCCTGTCTCACAACAAATAAAAAGAAACAAATTTGAGTATGCATCAAAACCAACAAGAGGTCTTGTTGAAAACAAAGGCTGCTGAGTCCCAACCCAGAATTTCTGGCACAAAAGTTTTGGGGTGAGCTCAGTAATTTTCATTTTTTACAAGTTCCTCATAATGCAGAGTCAGGATGATACAGATGTCACTGGCGCTGGGACCACACTGAGAGCGACTGCTTTACATAAATAGTCTATGTACTTCTACTGGCTTTTCCCATCTCACTCCCAACAAATTGTAAACTCATCAAGGGCAAGTATTTTATCTTTCAAAACTGCTGTGTGCCCAGCTTTTAAAACAGTACAGGGAACATGATAGATATTTAACAAACAATTGTTTTGTTATTCCCATTTTATTCACACGAATGAATACAAATGGGAATTCTTTACATCCAGAGAAAACTTTTTAGAATAAGAGTATGGTTAAAAGGATTTTGTTGTACCAAAGCTCATTTTAAATACATAAACAGGAGTGTCAGTACTCATTTAGAAAGGGCTAAGGGTCTAAAACCATAATGTTGTTTATACTGATTTGATGTATATACAAAACCATTTTATAGGAATTTTGGCTAAGGTTATTTTGCCTCGGGGAAATGTTGTCAGATGTATAGCTGAAAAAAAGAAATGTGAAATAAGACGTGAAAATGAGGCATTAGGAAAACTGATCATTACCTAACGAACACAAAAGGGAGTCAGAAAACAAACGTGAAACAGGGGAGCCTCCAAGACCCATGATTCCTCTTTGGTAAAACTTGAAATCACGAATCAGAGCTTAGGAGATGGAAGAAATAAAATTGAAAGACACTTTTGCATGTGAGGCAGTCTGATTGATACATTGCAAGAGGAATAAAAACAGCTGTCCTCCCTTCAGGCTCAGTCGCTTTACAAGCGTGATTTTACTGAAGTTTTAATATGCCCTGTGACTCCCAAGCCTCCCTCCCAAGCTCTACCTCACGGTCCTGTCAACCCATTATGGAAGGGGGCACCATGCAGGGACCCAGTGGGCTGCACATCACTGACTCAGCTGCACCTATGTAAATATTAGTACTCTCGGACCGCTGAGAAACAAAGAGTAATTGTGACTCACAGACTCCCCAGCCCTTCTCTTTGGAGTATCTTTCTTTGACTTTCATAAAATGGCAAGACAATCAGGTAGAGAGGCCCATTTGTCTGACTAGCTCACCAACACTTCGTGAACCCTAAATAGCTGAGACAAGTCTCAGTCAATTTGGGTAGTTTATTTTGCCAAAGTTAAGGACTTGCACCTGTGAC
Source organism: Rhinopithecus bieti (assembly GCF_001698545.2). NCBI lineage: Eukaryota > Metazoa > Chordata > Mammalia > Primates > Cercopithecidae > Rhinopithecus > Rhinopithecus bieti. The sequence goes on along the minus strand of NW_016804447.1, from coordinate 2,715,948 downwards.
ACAACCTCAGGCGGTCCTGACAACATGTGCCCAAGGTGGTTGGGGAACAGCTTGGTTTTATTTATTTTATGGATATATGAGACATCAATCAATATATGTAAGATATAAATTTGTTCCATCCAGAAAGGAGGGGCAATTCAAAGTGGGGAGGGGGCTTCCAAGTCACAGGAAGGTAAGAGACAAACGGTTGCATTCTTTTGAGTTTCTGATTAGCCTTTCCAAAGGAGGCAATCGGATATGCATTTATCTCAGTGAGCAGAGGGACGACTTTGAATTCTGTCTGTCCTTTGTCCACAAGGAAATTCCTTGAGAGGGAGGTAAGTAGCTTTTCTAACTTAGCAGCTTCCTTTTTAGTAATAGAATGGGAGGCAGGTTTGCCCTAAGCAGTTCCCAGCTTGACTTTTCCCTTTGGCTTAGTGATTTGGGGGTCCCAAGATTTATTTTCCTCTCACATTTTATGTGTCTATGACTCAAAAGAGCAAAGCAGCATCACCTTTTGAACATCTGAGAGGGGTTTGCCGTCAACTGAATATGTATGTACTCCAAAATTTATATGTTGAAATCCTAACTCGTTGGTATGATAATGGGCAAGCCCTTTTGGATGTGATTAGTGCTCTGAAAAAAGGTTCCCTTCCGTCCAGGTGCGGTGGCTCACGCCTGTAATCCCAGCACTTTGAGATGCCGAGCTGGGCGGATCACTTCAGGTCAGGAGTTTGAGAACAGCCTGGCCTATATAATGAAACCCTGTCTCTACTTAAAATGCAAAAATTAGATGGGCGTGGTGGCAGGCCCCTGTAATCCCAGGTACTGGGGAGGCTGAGGTAGGAGAACCACTTGAACCCCGGCGACAGAGGTTGTAGTGAGCAGAGATCATGCCATTGCACTCCAGCCTGGGTGACAAGGGCAAAATTCCGTCTCAGAAAAAAAAAAAAGAAAAAAACTTCCCTTCCATCATGTGGGGACACAGTGAAAATGTATCTGCTCATGAACCAGGAAGCAGCTGTCACCAGACACAGAATCTACCAGCAACTTGATGTTGGACCTCCCAGTCTCCAGAATTGTGAAACATAAATTCCTGTTGTTTATAAGCCACCCAGTTTATAATATTTTTGTTTTAGCAGTCAAAACAGATTAAGACAGTCCAACCTAATGGTCTTATTTTAATTTAATGACCTCTTTAAAGCTATATCTCCAAATACAATCACATTCTGAGGCAGGGGGGTTAGAGCTTCAACATATTAATTTGGTGGGGTGGGGAGCACACAGTTCAGGCCATAACAGACGGCAACAACAAGTGGTATCTCCAAATTCAGAAGAAATTGAATTCCTTGTAATGAATTAAGACTTAGACCCAGAGAGGTAGTAACTGCCAAGAAAATTCAACAATCTTACAACTAGAACAATGGTCCATATAAGAAGATAACCTGGTTTATCATGATAATACATGCACCCCCTACAGGGGACCCTCTAAGTTTTAGAAGCTGAGAAGAATTTGGTTCTATATTTAGGGCATCATGAATTCAAAGGGGTGAGAAAAAATATGATATTAGTACAAAATGTGTGCACAGAAGTACACAAGCCATTTGCTCCGCAGGGAAACAATATAGTGAAATGTCAGCAGACTTGGAAATCACAAACAATATCACATAAAAGGAACGCAACAGATTCCACTTTCAAATTCAGCTTTCCAACTTTGAATTTGAATTTGAAAGTAGAATCTGTTGCTTTTCTCTTATGTAATCTTGTTTGAGAAACTCAGGTAATCAGTTTCAATCTTTTCAATAATGTGAAAGTCCTGATAATATCTACTTCATGGGAGTAAATTAGATAATATGTATTAAATTGCCATAAAATACTACAGTTTCACAAGTGTAAGCTATTGTTAGCACTACCAAACATAATAATTGTTTTTTTTTTTTTTGTTGATAGTATTTTTTGGTAAATCAGCTATTACATTAATGTCTTTACATACAAGATATCATTTAACCATAATTCACAAATAAAGTCATTAAAAGTATTTGAAATAGTCAAGTCAGAAAACAAATATGTCTATCAAAATAATTATTTCTAAGAAATGGTTTGCCAATGTTATTTAGTAGAGGCTTTCCAAATTCAGCAGATGTGAATTTACCCATAAAACAGTAATTGGTCCACAGGAAGATATGACTAAAAATGTGGCATATGAAAAGAAAGCAATCCTTCATTTACACAGAATTGTCATATTTCAGGTAATTTAGTGCCATGGACATTAAGTTTCATGGAGATTGGGAAAAAGGTGGGTCGAAAATGGTGGCTCAGAAACGAGGAAGAGAGGACTGGCACAGTGGCTCACACCTGTAATCCCAGCACTTTGGGAGGCCAAGGTGGGCGGGTCACCTGAGGTCAGGAGTTCGAGACCAGTCTGGCCAACATGGCAAAAACCCATCTCTACTAAAAATACAAAATTAGCCGGATGTGGTGGTGTGCGCCTGTTATCTCAGCTATTTGGGAGGTTGAGGCAGGAGAATGGCTTGAACCCAAGAGACGGAGGTTGCAGTGAGTCGAGATCATGCCACTGCACTCCAACCTGGGCAACAGAGTGAGACTCCATCTCAAAACAAAACAAAAACCAAATATATTAACAGTCTATTCTATCAGACCCCTTAATTTGACTCAACCAAATCCTCAAGGACATTTTGCCCTGGATTATTGAAAATATGGACAATTCAATAATAATTTACACGTGGGCCTATAACATGATAGGAAAAGAGCAATTTTGAAAGTTGGTTTTGAGGTCATGCACAGATGGGTTTGTGGGCAAAGAGCAAGGACAACTTCACAGATCAGATGTCATCTGAGCTGGGTGATGGAGCTAAATAGGAAGCATTCTTGTGACTAAGTCAAGAAACAACACTTACAGAAGAATGTTCACATTGTGGAGGTTTGAAACCACTGGGGAAGAGCTGGATCTTTTTGCAGCTTAACTACCTCCCATCCCTTTGTGTCCCTCCACTTCCTCTGTGCCCTCAGGGGATTGTCTTTACATAGGCATGGCACAGCCCTTGCCTTTCCTCTTAGATTTAGAATCAGTCAGTGGGAGGCACTGGGCATCAACAGCACCTTGGAAAAGAGAAAATTGAGGCCAGGGATGCAGTCCTTCAACGTTTTTCCTGTCAGCTTACTTCAGGTTGGCTCTGTCAGGTGACCAAAACAGCTCTCACTGAGCAGCCTTAAATCTCGCTCTTTTTTTTTTTTTTTTTTTTTTTTTTTTTTTTTTTTTTTTTT
>NW_016804447.1:2704987-2708873 GCF_001698545.2 Rhinopithecus bieti | reverse complement strand
TTTTTGAGACGGAGTCTCGCTCTGTCGCCCAGGCTGGAGTACAGTGGCGGGATCTCGGCTCACTGCAAGCTCCGCCCCCCCGGGTCACCCCATTCTCCTGCCTCAGCCTCCCGAGTAGCTGGGACTACAGGCGCCCGCCACCTCGCCTGGCTAGTGTTTTGTATTTTTTAGTAGAGACGGGGTTTCACCGTGTTAGCCAGGATGGTCTCGATCTCCTGACCTCGTGATCCGCCCGTCTCGGCTTCCCAAAGTGCTGGGATTACAGGCTTGAGCTACCGCGCGCCACCGGGCCCGGCCTTAAATCTCTTTATCCTGATAATGATTCCTTCCTCTTTTTCCTTAGGCTCAGGAGGGTAAGGCTCGGGAGGGTAATTAATAGCTCCTCCTTGATGCTAGCCCCAGGGGACTGGAACTTAACTTTCTGGTTTCTTTTCACCCTGTCCATATTTGAACAGAGTAGTCTTTTTGTAAAACTTTCCTTTGTTACTCCCACTTAAGTACATCATCTATATTCTGATGAGACCCCCACTGAAATATTTACATAACATCATAACTGACAAAAAATCAAAAATTGATTCTGTGTAATGTCTGGCCAATCCCCCAAACCCAGGTTTAACTTATTTGAGTTTTTTTCTATTCTTTCCTCCCTCCTTTCCTATTAAGATGAATGGACATTTGATGTTACCAGGAATATGAGTAATGACTTGGAAGTTACCATTTGAATAATTGACATTCTTGAGGTAAGAAAACTATTTTGCATCAAAGTTTACTATTACTGAAGAACAGATTTTATATTCATAAGTCTGTAAAAGTCCTCAGAGATCATCTAACACTGCCCAGCAGTGCCAAAGACTGACTCATAATGGAAACCACCTAGACAGCTATCTAGAAATATATATCTTCATTTCCCAAGCTCACGAATATCACCTGCATCAGAATCTCTCAGGGAAGCATCCGAATTTTACTTTATTTTATTTTATTAATTTTTAGGTTTCCTGACCTATGATTCTCATTTAAGGGGTGAGAAATCTAAAGACTACAGAGTTTCTGTAACTTTCCAAAGCTCAAATAACAAGACAGAGACACATGAGAATGAGATCCACTTTTCCTGACTTCCTGTTGCTGAGAGAAAGGAAAATCAAGAAATGGGGAAAATCTATGGACATGTTAGAGAGATAGTTAATGCCTTCATTTGGTAAAGTATGTCCCTGAACATAAATTAAGAAAAACAGGCTGTTTTTCCTAATCTCCAAAATGTTAAATTTGTCAAGTGATCTCCTGTACCTTACAGAGACGTTAAGGCTCTTGTCGTTTTGGGCCAGGCACGGCGGCTCACGCCTGTAATCACAGCACTTTGGGATGCCGAGGCTCTTGACCCGAGGTCGAGAGTTTGAGACCAGTATGGCCAACATCGTGAAACCTCGTCTCTACTAAAAATACAAAAAAAAAAAAAAAAAGGAAAAAATTATCTGGGCGTGGTGGCACACTCCTGTAGTCCCAGTTACTCGGGGAGGCTGAGGCAGGAGAATCACTTTAACCCAGGAGGCAGAGGCTGCAGTGAGCCGAGATTATGTCACTGCACTCCAGCCTGGGCCACAAAGGGAGACTCCGTCTCACCCCCACGCCTCCCAAAAAACAACTCTTGTCATTTTGGTATGGACCTTTTTGTTCAGTTTTTTCCTACAATGATGTGATAATCAGCAGTTCCTCAATGTTATTAACATACTAGGATTCCAATTCCACAGGAAGGACTCTGTGTTCTGATAAATGATGGAAATAGTCATTTCATAAATCAGATGATAACCCCAAGCTATGGCTTTGAAGTATCACTGATGTTTTCCAACTCATTTCCTAAGGAAAGAAAGCCCACCAAAGCACTCCAAGAAGATAAACAATATTTGGCCAGTGGAAATCCGGAGTCTAAAGACAATCAACTGATCAAATATTTTATCAGAAAATCATACAAAATCACATAGTTTATAAAAGAGCTTCTCCCACTACAGTCCTTTTAACAATAAGGTATTAATTAATTTATTTTTTCTTCACCAGTAAAGTAAGAATAAACCAGAAAAAGAGAAGCAACCCGTTAATTTCAGCATGGATGAACTTCAACTCCTGATAACTTAAAGCAGATATTTTTTGGCTTCCTCTGCTATCTAAAACCAGAGCAACAAGAAGATTCTCCAACAGCAAAATCTTATTTACAGTTAACCAGTTTATCTTATCCTCTGCTAACTTTCTCTCTATCATTTTAGGTTATCTGAGCATGACTGAGCATGTAGAAAAGTCAGGCCTCGGCCGGGCGCGGTGGCTCAAGCCTGTTATCCCAGCACTTTGGGAGGCCGAGACGGGCGGATCACGAGGTCAGGAGTTCGAGATCATCCTGGCTAACACGGTGAAACCCCGTCTCTACTAAAAAATACAAAAAAAAGCTAGCCGGGCGAGGTGGCAGGCGCCTGTAGTCCCAGCTACTCGGGAGGCTGAGGCAGGAGAATGGCGTGAATCCGGGAGGCGGAGCTTGCAGTGAGCTGAGATCCGGCCACTGCACTCCAGCCTGGGTGACAGAGCGAGACTCCGTCTCAAAAAAAATAAAAAAAAATAAAAAAAAAAGAAAAGTCAGGCCTCAATTTTCAAAGGGCAAACAGGAAAGTATAGTCACTCGACTTCGGACCATTGTCCTAGGAGCTGAAGTATCTTTAATTAGTATTGTGATTAACCTCATTGTGATCAGCTGGGGCTAAAGTTTTTATTCCGTCTCCTGACCCCTCTAGCCTCGGAACTCTCCAGAGTTTTTAATTGGATACATCTTCAGTATGATTTCCAGGTCCCTAGTAACTTCAAAACTTATCTATACAGACTTCTGTTTCTCAATTTGTAAAATAAATATGATGATGCATTTTATAAGAGCACTATGACTGGGTATGGTGGCTCACACTTGTAATCCTAGCACTTTGAGAGACCAAGGCAGGAGGATTGCTTGAAAACCAGGAGTTCAAGACCATTCTGGGAAACAAAGGGAGACCCCTGTCTCTACAAAAAAATAAAATAAAGACCATTAGTTTCAGTTGCATATTTCTTCAGTTAAATGAAAGTAGGCAAATCAGACATTGTATTTTGGGTCAGTATTTAGCAATGGGTTATTCACGTTTAGTTGTAAGATGGTACTTAAAAATGTATTTTCACCCAATAACAAAACGCCACAGAAATTAGAAGTAATGTAGTTTAGTATGTTAAGACCTTAATTTCTCTCATTTAATTTTCTCATTATTTGTGGGTGTAAAACGCCATACTCCTTTGGAATAATCTCAGTTTATTTTAAAAATTTTGGATGGTGATCTAAGTGATACTCCATTTTAAGCTTGTGATTAAAAAAAGGATATTTGAGTTCTAAAATCCTTAACAGTATATCAATAAAGGTTAACACATTGTGCAAACTATACAAAAAACAAATCTATGAACATTAGGGTGCAGTATCTCTGACTCAATTTGGGAGTTTTGACCAAAAATTGCCTTATTGGCCACTGGAGGTCACCATTGTTCTCTCTAAACTTTGGAGACAGAAAAAACAAGAGGCTCAAAAGCATGGGTGGGTATAGGGGTGGGGAAAATATTTTTCCCTAATGGTGTTATTAATAACATTGAGAAACTTATTTTATGTGGCAAAGTTCTCTTTTATCCCATTATTGATTTGTGATAAATGCAATAAGAATGCTTTCAACATTTTAAGATCCCCTTTAAATTTTTATAATTTGTCTGATTTCAAATGACAGAAATGGAATTTAAAATTGTTTTAGAGGCCGGGCGCGGTGGCTCAAGCCTGTAATCCCAGCACTTTGGGAGGCCGAGACGGGCGGATCACGAGGTCAGGAGATCGAGACCATCCTGG
>NW_016804447.1:2693694-2704754 GCF_001698545.2 Rhinopithecus bieti | reverse complement strand
CAAAAAAAAAAAAAAAAAAAAAAAAAAAAAGCCCCCGTCCCAAAAAAAAAAAAAAAAATTGTTTTAGAATTCTGAGTTATAAGTGCTTTCCCTTTTTGCATTATAACTGAATCCTAACTTTCATTCTTAGAATGTTTTTCAGAAATAAAATTGATCACGAATCATCTCATTTCTCCAGCATCTTAGGTTGGATTTCCTAGGAACAGAACCTGTGACAGGAATTCAGGCGGAGCTGTTTTAGGTAAGGAGAGCCCTGAAGAGAAGAAAGAGAAGAGAATAGGACAGGACAGGGAAGGAGCTAAGCAGGAATGTGGCCTCAGCTGAAGAGGAGGTTCAGCCTCAATCCATGGGGAGCAGAGCTCTGGAGCATAAATTGCACCTCATGGCGGGTCCTGCCTTGAGGCAAATGCTCCACTGTTTGCTCCCTGTCAGCCTGTCATTAGCTGTGGGTTGTAGACGGCTGGGGTGGGATGGACATAACTCCTCAGGCTTGAAGAAGGAAATTCTCCAGAGATGGGGGTAAGCGTGACCTGTGAACAGCTGTCATCTCAGCAACTGAGGGGTGGCGCCACAGCAGGTGCAGTGGATCTGGGTGTGGCAGCACCACCACCATCCACGCAGAGAAGCAAAACCCTCAGTACTTAACCTCTGAGTTAATCAAAAGTAACCACTGGATCAATTTAAGAGAGTATCTGTGACAAAGCCATTTTTCTTCTCTTTGATTATTTATTAATCAAATTAAAAGGAGAACTCACTTTTTTCCCAATAGGAGAAAGCTAGATTTGATGGCTGTTTCTATCTGTAGTACTACATAAATAAATAAATAAATACATACAAATCAATAAAAAATTAGTAACTGGACTTTTATAGGCCTCATTTTTTTCAATATATAAGTACAATTACAGCAACTTTTAAAGGTATAAGAATTAGAAATTTGTTTTTAATATAAAAGTAATTAATATGTCAAGATTTATTAATATTATAAGTTCTATAATTGGCACAGTAGTACTTCTCATTTTATTTGTAGGATAGAATGTCAAAACTACTGCGGCAGGAATAACTGGCAAAGAGGGAACATTTCTACTCTGATACAGTCTTGGTCCTTTGCATTTGGAGTCATTTTTTACTGTCCCAGCACTGTCTGCTAGGCAGACCATGTGATTTCTCTTTCTCTGGGAAGGAACTAGGCCTAGCAATTTTGAGTGACACCTAAAATTGTGCAGCTACTAGGTAAGAGCCAGATTTGAACACAAAGCTGAAATATTTCCACTAGTATCGGATGTTGAATTGCTCTGTTTCAATCTTCTGATTAGTAAACTGCCTACCTAATTTGGATAAACAACTTACAATGAGAGCATTTTTCCAGCCAATTTATCTTGGTAGTAAGACAGTTTGCTCTGTACTTTAGCTTAACGACAATTGTCCCATAGAAAGTGCCACAAGAATATAATGGCAAAGGTTCTTTTGTATTTCTGGTTTATAATTATATATCATTGTCCTCAATCCTACTACTGCTAAAGAAATTCAATTTCTCCGATGTTGTCTTTTTCAAAAACTATACAGGCTGGGTGCTGTGGCCCAGGCCTGGAATCCCAGCACTTCGGAAGGCCAACGCAGGAGGATCCCTTGAGCCCAAGAGTTCAAGAGCAGCCTGGGCAACATGTTGAAACATCGTCTGTATACAAATATACACACAAAAATCAGCTGAACATGGTGGTGTGCATCTGTAGTCCTAACTACTCAGGAAGCTGTGGTGGAAGAATCCCTTGAGCCCGGCAGGTCGAGGCTGCAATAAGCTGTGACTGCACCACTGCACTCCAGCCTGGATGACAGAGCAACACACCCTGTCTCAAAACAAAACAAAACAAAACAAAAAACTATACAACAGAGCTCTGAAAAAAATCACACTTTCAAGTACTTGAAGAAGAGAAAAACGTTGTTTCTGTTCCTCTTGTTTTCCTCCTTCCTGAATATTGTTTCTTTAGTCCTTTTTATATAGCGTTCCCCAGTTAGCTGATAATCTCTCCACCTTTTCTCTCAGTTCTCAACATCAAGGGTTAAAAACAAGTCCATGTTTCTCTTAGTGCATGTGCCCAGAGTGATTAAAAATGAAGCCTTACTTCATAGGTGCAAGAGCCTGAAAAGAATTATATTTTAAATTTAATCATTTCATATTGCTGCCATTTACTTTATGGCTCATTAAGAATACCAAGTCTATTATTTTCCATATTTTTTTTTTTTTTTTTTTTTTCCAGTGTTTCCCCTATTGCTTTTTTGCTGTGGATGCATTTTTCAATTACTATATATTATTTCTTGCATTCCTCATGCTTTTTAAGTTACTCTTCCCAAGACTCTACTGAAACAGACTGAGGGAGGAGGTTGAGTGATGATGGGGGTAGCAGAGAGGGTTTGGCTGTTTCTCCGTGTGTCCTGTGGGAGGTATCTGGCCTTAATTGGTGAATATTTCACTGATGTCTCATTTAAATGTGGGATTCATAATACCTCTTTCATCCTCAGCCTTGGGTCCTGGCAATTAATTCCAGGGCAACAGGAAACATCACACTCAAAGTTTTGTCATAAAAATATGATTTGATTTAACTTCCTTTTTTTCAGTTGGGGAAACTAAAGCTCAGAAAGTTTAAGTGACATGTCCAAAGTTCCACAAATGGTGGAGGTAGAATTGGTATTGGAGCTTAGGCTTGTCTGGCTTCAGGCACTGCACATGTTCAGTTACAATGACTCTACAGAGGCATGAGAATTCCTGGGATAGTAACTTAGGAAACGTTCCTATGGGTTCTAATATAACGTGTTAGGTGAAACATCAGAGTATAAAGTATACAAAGACATCTACCCCTATATTTGGGGGGACAGAGCCAAGAGATCAGATGGGTGCTCCTAACCCTACATGTCCTGCCCCTATGTTTTCTCCACATCTGGCTCTGTCCCACAGCATGAGGAATCTCCTGCTGTCCCTTGGGCCTGAGGTTGCCTCAGCAGAATGAATCTGGGTAAGAAGACTCTGCAAACCCCAGCAGCAAGCAGAGATCCACTTTGGCAGGAAACATCAGAGTCTTGAGTTCCTGGCCAGATGTCTAGAAAAATAGGGATTGTGGGTTACAGATGGTCCTGTAACCTTGCCACACAGACTTCTCATAGTAAGAGAGGGCTGCAGCTGGCAGAGGCGCAGCTCAGGCCAGGACAGAGACCCCAGTGCCTGGGACTAAGGAAAGTACTGAATATGGTTCTACAGGATATCTGCTTCTATAAACCAGCACAGGTTTATTATTATCAAGCCACCCAAAGTACAACTGTTAAACCTGGGCTGAGGCAAATTTACTATTATGCACCCGTCTGACTGTGGGAAACCTTCTTCTCTTTGCTGATGCCAAATATGTAGCCACTCCAGTGGGCTGTCATGCTAACAAGAGTAAGGAGTTGGTTTAAGAAAAGGAAAAGTAAAGCATCCAGAGCGTTCTTTTTAGCTGCTGGCTATTAAATATATTTCTTTAATTTAATATTTACTGAGGCACTTTGTGCCAGGCATTGGAGTTATGCAGGAAATAAAAATAAACAAGATGATATTAATGCAATAATAAAAAAAGACAACCTACTATGTACTAGGCATTAAGCACAGTTGCAGCATATTGAAGTTACCTCTTTAACCAAACAGGTATGGTTCCTGCCGTTATGGAAACTTACAGATTTTAGGCACAAAATACATATTAAGTTAATGACTTGTAAATATCAATAATTGCAGTTATAGTAAATAGTATTGAGAACTTTTGAGGTGTGTGAGAATGTGTTTTATTTGCTAAAATGTGTTCCTCTGAAGTTCTGATGTTAATGTACTAACCTCCAGCATCTCAGGATATGATTACATTTGGAGACAGGGTATTTAAAGAGACAACTAAATTAAAATGAGGCGGTTAGGGTGGTCCCTGGTCCAATATGATTAGTGTTCTTTTTAAAAGAGTTCAGGACACAGTCATGTACAGAGAAAAGACAATGTGAAGATATGAGGAGAAGACAGTCATAGAAGTCAGGGTAAGAGGGCTCATTTCTTGACCTCAAGAAACCAACCCTGCTGACACCTTGATCTAGTGTCAGAGGCGTTTGGATCAGAGCAACTCCATCTTGAATAGGAGCTGGGCAAAATAAGGCTGAGACCTACTGCCATCCCCAGACAGTTAGACATTCTAAGTCACAGGATGAGATAGGAGGTCGGCACAAGATCCAGGTCATAAAGACCTTGCTGATAAAACAGGTTGCAGTAAAGAAGCTGGCTAAAACCCACCAAAACCAAGATGGTGACAAGACCCACCTCTGGTCCTCCTCAATGCTATGACAGCATTCAATGCTATGTCCCAGCACTATGACAGTTTACAAATGCCATGTCAACATCAGGAAGTTACCCTATATGGTCTAAACAGGAGAGGCATAAATAATCCTCCCCTTATTTAGCATATAATCAAGAAATAACCATAAAAATGGGCAACCAGCAACCCTCGGGGCTGCTCTGCCTATTGAGTAGCCATTCTTTTATTCCTTTACTTTCTTAATAAAGTTGCTTTCACTTTACAGACTCTCTCTGAATTATTTTTTGAGTGAGATCAAAGAACCCTCTTTTGGGGTCTGGATTGGGACCCTTTCAGGCAACATTAGGACTCCCACCATTTAGAACCATGAGAAAATAAATTTAGTTGTTTAAACCATTCCGTCTGCGGTATTTTGTTATAGTAAGCTCAGGAAACTAATATTGTTTGTAACAGGGAATCCATATCTAGTGAAGGGTGACTAGAATAAAACATTTTTGAGACCCAAAGGAAAAATAAATCTTTACCTGGGCATTCAGGAGACTTGATGGGATGGGACAGGTGTAATTCCTGGCAGAAGGTGGCAGAAGGCATGGGCAAAGCTTCTGAAACGGAAGAAATCTGAATCATGGATGAACTGGAAAGAAAGTCAAAGTTGAGCCACAGTGATAAAGGGGCTGAATGGCCTGTAAGCAGTCATTTTGGTTGGTGCAGGTTGAAGTGAGTGCGTTTCCTAGTATTAAAAAAAAAGAAAGAAAACAAGAAAGAGTGTGAAAATTTGATTTATTTGCTAGACACTCCTAGATAGTTGGAAACTTTTGATTGACGATACACATGATTTTACTTATAAATAACTGAGGCCCTCTAATATTTTAACAAGAAAATTTAACAGCAGATTCAGAATCTAGGAAGCCAGGTCTTGTTTTTATAGTGTATATTTATCGACACCTAGCGGCGGGATTCCGAGTTGTTCTAAAATACTCGAAAAACACTTTGTTCACAATACAGATTTCAAGTCGTTCTCAAAATGAATTTATTCATTTATTCTACAACTAGTTACTCAATCAATTTATGTAGCCAGCACTGTTTTTTTTGTGTGTGTGTAATTCAACTAAACTGAACTCTATTCCCTTCTTTAACATAAGGATAATACAAATTCAATCGTGGCAGTAGCTTCCATTTATTAAGTACTTATGGAATACTCACCACTCAGCTAGGCAGTTTTTTGATGTTATCTCATTTGACTTTGACAACTAGGCTCAAAGCTCTTATCCTCTTCTCAGATTAGGAAACTGAGGCTCAGAGAGGTAAGATAACTTGCCAAACTCAGACAGCCAATTAATGGAAGAACAGCTGTTAGGTACTAAATGCCTGACTGTAAAGTTCATGTTCATTCCCCTCTACCACACAGCATCTTAAACAATTTTTTCATAAATTCACTTAACGTATGTTAACTTGTTTAGTTGACATATTTATTTAAGATGTGTGTGTGAGAGAGAGAGACAGAGAGAAAAGTGTGTGTGTGTGTATGTGAAAGAGGCAGAGACAAAGACTTATGATATGCCAGGGACAAATACAGATTCATGCATTCAGTCACTAAGTATTTATTCAACACCTACTATTTACCATGCATATGTTGAGTGCTGATAATGTAATAGTTGGCATAAAAAACTCACTCCTTGCTGTCAGTATAATTAGAGCCAAACAGGGTAATGTATGCCTAATTTCTTTTTTTTTTTTTTTTTTGAGACGGGGTCTCGCTCTGTCACCCAGGCTGGAGTGCAGTGGCCAGATCTCAGCTCACTGCAAGCTCCGCCTCCCGGGTTTACGCCATTCTCCTGCCTCAGCCTCCCGAATAGCTGGGACTACAGGCGCCCGCCACCTCGCCCGGCTAGTTTTTTGTATTTTTTAGTAGAGACGAGGTTTCACCGTGTTCGCCAGGATGGTCTCGATCTCCTGACCTCATGATCCGCCCGTCTCGGCCTCCCAAAGTACTGGGATTACAGGCTTGAGCCACCACGCCCGGCCTTATGCCTAATTTCAAGCTAAGACATACTTTTGTAGAAATGACAGTTCAAGTTTGCATATTATAAGGATTTGAGTACTCTTTACTCTTTAAGATTCAAAAAGCATTTCTTCTAAGATGCGCTGCTTTGGCTGAGGTCTGAAGGATGAATATAAACTAAACATTTGTGTGTTTAGAGGAGGGAGTGCCAGAGGCAAGCAAGTAGGCGAGAGGAGTGTTGCAGATGGCTGGGAAGCACATGCAAATGGCCTGTGGTAGCAGAGAAAAACGCACAGCGAAAGAGGAAAGAGGGAAAAGCAGTAGTGTGGAGTTAAATATGACTGGAGAAGTAGGTAGATAATGGGGAGCCTTGACCATTGTGCAATGTGAATAGTTTCACCAATGTCATGGCTCCAGATCTCTTCATCTGCATCTAGACACTGCAAAGGAATGACCACAGGGTGCAGTTTCCTGGTCTATGTTAGTGAAGTCCTTTAGTGTAGAAAAGCCTTAATACATCTGTATTTTGTTATCTTTCTTATGAGTCACCATAATGGCAGATGCCTGAAGACTACTGCATGGAGAAACAGGGCAATTAATTAGTATCCAATTATTATTTTTAATTTTTTTGTTACACTTTAATTTCTGGAGTACATATGCAGAAGGTGCAGGTTTGTTACATAATTATGCACGTGCCATGGTGGTTTGCTGCACCCATCAACCTGTCATCTACATTAGGTATTTCTCTTAATGCTATCCCTCCCCTAGCAATTATTACGATCTTATAAGTCCTCGATTATAAGAGATGCAATCTTTTTGAGTCATACCTTAAAACTGGCAAACAAATATTCTGCAATCTATTGGCCAGAGTAAATCACAGGGCTCACTCAGATTCAAAGGAATGAGTAAATAGCCTGTTGATGGGATGAGGTTCAAAGTTTCACTGCAAAACACATGAAACAGAGAGGCAGGAAAAACAGGAATAATGTCTGCAATCAATCAATCCGCCACAGTAAAATAGCACAAGGTGCCAAGGGAGCATATAGTACATGCATATATTCCAGCCCAGGAAGTTAGATCTTTCCCAGAGGCTGCAACTTCTGGGCTTCATCTTGAATGATGGTTGTCACTGAAAAGGTAAGGGTGAGAGTCAGAGGAGGGGAAAGCACTTCAAGGCAGCAGTAACCTAAGCAGGCAGAAAGTCAGGACACAGTACCTTTTTGAAAAGTATGGTATTTGTGGTGGGAAGTGAAAAATGAGAGGCAAAAAACAAGTTCTTAAAACACAGTTAACCTTTTATGCATTTTGGAAATCCTCTATGCTTGCTTTCCTTTCAAATTATTTTGTTACCTTGTTATCTGTCTAACAACTTAAGTTTTTCTGCTCTCCTTGATGTGCAGAGGCAGCGGAAAACATACCCTAGAATAATGTAATTTTTGACTTTCATTGTGCATAGAAATGTCTTTTTTGACAGAGTTGTCCTCACTACTATGTTTTGAAGGGCTAATGAATATTTCTTCTCCCGAGATAGCCCGGAAGCGAGCCATTTAGAATGCCTGATGTGTGGATAGATGGCCATCAATCAGTTTGTCTACAAAGTAATTCTCTGAATGCCAGAGGATGGTGAAGAAAACTAGAAGGAATTTGAAAAGAGAAAGCATGACTTTTAGGCCATTAAGATTTTCTTTCAAATACCTGGTATGATGAAAGGGAAATAGAAAAAAAACTCCAACAGCTGTTAATACATGGAACTAAAAGACGAGTATGTAATATAAAAATTGATAAAACCATTAGTCTAGATGAGCTTTTATAAAGAATTTGATTCTCATCATTTTCTATTGACTCTTCAGGGTATAGCATAGTTCACAATTTAAAATTAGCTTAGTTTTCATAATTTCAAAAAATATCAAATTTTGTTATAAGTTATGAAATACTGGCCCCAAGCCAAATTATTTTGTCATTTGTTTGGAATGAGATCCATGAGTTCCTGAAGACATATGGCCAGAACTGAAATATTTTCATAACTATAAGATAATATTGTTATTTTTAATAGCTTTGTTTTTCAGGGTTTTAGCATTTCGTATACAGAATTTCCTTTTCCCAACAGAACTCACCTATTTCCCTGGCATACTACTAGTATTTACCTGAGACTTAACTCAAGTTTGTTTTTGCCTATATAAAGCTTATTCTGTCTTTGCAACCCTGCTCCACCCCCACTTACAGAACTGAACGCTCTCTTTTTATGTGCAAGCACTGAAGTTGGTACCAGTCTCTGGGATCTGCTCTAATATCTGTTATCACAGCATATTGCACATTGTACTAATGTCTTCTTCATTATTAGGCTGTAATTTCTTTAAGAGTTAAGTCTGTGTTTTCTTGCTCTTTGTGTCCTTTCTTCCTATGGTGATGACATAGCAACTGCCCAATACGTATTCATGAAAGCTAACTTATGAGTAAATAAGCGAGTGGCTTTCAACTGCAGATGCAACTTTGAATGAGATGGCATCTGTTTCCACACCAAAAAATTTTAAAATAAAACTTATAATACTTAGATTTCTTTCAATAATTTATTATTTATAAAATCCTTTTGCATACACCATCATTCAACTGATACAACAACAGTATCAGATCCATTTTCAAAGTAAGAGCGTTCATGTTCATAGGAAGTCATGCAAGTGCATGAAAACTCAAGTATTCAGCCAAAGACACGCATCCTATGTCACACACCGTTGAGAGAAATAGCATCTAAATGTGATGGCATTTCTGTGAGTAACCCCTGTAACAAAAAGATTAGGTCATTTCTTTTCTTCTATTCATTTTTCTTGTGTATAAATAAGAGAGGTCTACAAGGTGAGCCCCAAGTTGAAGGGTCGACTCTAGCATATGAAGTCTGCTCACTCACATACTCATTAAACTCTCTGTCTCTGGCCGCCACATCAACTGACCACGAGATGGCGATGCAGCTTAACTCAGCACCCAGGTCTGTAACCCCAGCATCTAATGAAAGCCATGCCCAAAGTAATTTCCCATATTCAGCAAATTTTAAAACACAGACATTCTATCATATTTGAGAACTCACCACCTCCCTTTTCAAATATGACTTCTGGATTTTCTTCATAGAGAAAATGTTTCAGGATGCCAACCATCCCTAAGAGCAAGCAAGAGGGACATCAACTTGAGGCCAGTGTTAGTGAACAGACCAAGAAAGCTCATTTACATGATGGAAAACAAAGTATAATATCCACACCAGGGCAACTTTACCAGGTAGAAAAATGAGAGACTATGCGTCTTCATCAGGCTCTAAATTTCCATACTTTCTTTTTTTTTCTTTTCTTTTTTTTTTTTTTCCGACGGAGTCTCGCTCTGTCGCCCAGGCTGGAGTGCAGTGGCCGGATCTCAGCTCACTGCAAGCTCCGCCTCCCGGGTTTAGACCATTCTCCTGCCTCAGCCTCCCGAGTAGCTGGGACTACAGGCGCCCGCAACCTCGCCCGGCTAGTTTTTTGTATTTTTTTAGTAGAGACGGGGTTTCACTGTGTTAGCCAGGATGGTCTGGATCTCATGACCTCGTGATCCGCCCGTCTCGGCCTCCCAAAATGCTGGGATTACAGGCTTGAGTCACTGCGCCCGGCCTAATTTCCATACTTTCAATACCAGATTTGTTCTCTTTTGAATCCCTGTAAATATTTAGTGTGAACAAATGCACTAAGCACCAACTAGGACTAAGCACCAACTAGGAGTACCTCAATATGATGGGGTGTAGGGAAGAGGTAGTCAGTCTTCTGTAAGAGTTCACAATCAGACTCATATATGTAACATACGTTTAATGAACACATATTATGCGACAAGTTCATGTGTTAGGTCTCAGATAAATAGCATTAATAGTGGCTACTATTATTTGTTATTTATTGATTGCTAATTGCCACAGACTATGCATAGCACTCTAAATTTCAGCTCATTAAATATTTATGAAAACATTACATATTAAGGGCTAGTAGCCCTATTTTACAGATAATGAAAGGTAAGCTCAAAGAGGTTAAGGCAGTTTGCTAAGATTGCTACCACAGTTACTGAGTCCTGGTTTTACAATAATGGAAAAGCAAGAATACTGAGGATAGAGGAAAGGCATACGCCAACAAGCATAACACATATTATTCCTGACAATAACTAGAAGTGTAGTCCAGGACACTTTCAGAGCAAAATGCTGCTTCTTTGCCTTGGTCCTTGAAATTCACTTCCACTGGCTCAGAAAAAGAAAAAAAGCAGATTTCTAATTTGTTTTACAATAGCCATTGTCTACCAGTTCTCTCATGTCAGTATGGTCTTCAGCCGGCCAACTTGGTGATCCTTAATCCAGAACATTTTATTACCTCATTTGCAACCAGTGCTGCTACTGAGCTTGTACTCTTCGAAATATTTCACAGGCAAGACTCCTCCAACCCATGCAGAAGCTAGAAAGACAGCAAAGAGACATGTTCTCAGAATGATATAACAAGAATCCCTCATCAAGACTTGGTTTGTATCTCTGTTAAAACATAGTCAAGACATGGAATCAATCTAAATGTCCATCAATGGGGATAGACTGGATAAAGAAAATGTGGGCCGGGCGCGGTGGCTCAAGCCTGTAATCCCAGCACTTTGGGAGGCCGAGACGGGCGGATCATGAGGTCAGGAGATGGAGACCATCCTGGCTAACACGGTGAAACCCCGTCTCTACTAAAAAATACAAAAAACTAGCCGGGCGA
>NW_016804447.1:2691557-2692976 GCF_001698545.2 Rhinopithecus bieti | reverse complement strand
AAAAAAAAAAAAAAAAAAAAAGAAAATGTGGCACATATATACCATGGAATACTATGCAGCCATAAAAAAGAATGAGACCATGTCTTTTGCAGGGACATTAATGGAGCTGGAGGCCATTATCTTTAGCAAACTAACACAAGAATAGAAAACCAAATATTGCATGTTCTCACTTATAAGTGGTAACTAAGTTATGAGAACACATGGGCACATAGCTAGAAATAGCATATGATGGGGCCTTTCAGAGAGTGGAGTGTGGGAGGAGACAGAGGATCATGAAAAATAACAAATGGGTAATAGGCTTAATACCTGGGTAATGAAATAATCTATACAACAAACCCTCATGACACAAATTTGCCTATGTAACAAACCTGTACATGTACCCCTAAACTGAAAATAAGTAAAAACAAACAGAAAAAAACAGTTATTTTAAAAAGTTTATATCCCTTCTACCAAGGAGCAGAGTTAATTCTGGCCTTAATTAGAATATATTTGCTGTGTGATTAACTGAAACATAAAATAATTCTATGATATACCAAGGCTCTGAAATAAATACTATTTTTTTCTTAACTTGGAGTGTGGGTCCCAAGATATTTTTGCCTCCTGTCAGCTGTTCTAGGGTGTCACATTCTCATTTCAGTTCTCTTTTGTTTTTGCTGTTATTTATATACTTGCTTGAAGTATCATATTTATTGATTTTTTTTCCCCACAGTTTGGTTCTCACTACTTCAATCTGGCTATATTACCAGTACAGTAACTCTAGCCCTGTGGGGACAATGTGGCATAGAAGTTGAAATCCTTAACTCTGGAGACAGACTGACTAGCTTCTAATCCCACTCCTGCCACTTATTTCATCAGCAATCTTGGGAAATGTGCTTAACTTCTCTCTGCCTTAATGTTGTCATCCATAAAATGATAATGATTCATTTTTGACATACAACAGAGTTAGAAAGCATCTACTATATTCCACATAATGCTCAAGTAAAAAATCACTAAATAAAACAGACCCCAAATCCCTGCTTTTGTCGGAGATGGCAAGGGTAATGCACATCAATGGAATCTGTGTCTTTATAGGCTCAACGGAGTTCTCTTGCTCCGTCCACCATCTGAGAACACAGTGAGAAGTTCCCAGGCTTCAATCTGAAAAAGGGCCCTCATCAGGACCTGACCATCAGAACTTGGCACCCCAATCTTTGTCTTCTGATCTACATTGTGACCTAAGTCAGGTAAATACATCTGGCATACTTCTTTAACATTTTTATACAATCTCTATGCACTGTGGTTTTACATGTGCAATAATTTTTACAGTGGTTTATTTCCAAGTATGGCTTAAGCAGAACAGATTTTTTTTTTTTTTTTTTTTTTGGTGTGTGTGTATACTTCCTCGCTTTAATAAATATATAATATAAATTTAAATAAATT
>NW_016804447.1:2686048-2688714 GCF_001698545.2 Rhinopithecus bieti | reverse complement strand
TTTTTTTTTTTTTTTTTTTTTTGGTGTGTGTGTATACTTCCTCGCTTTAATAAATATATAATATAAATTTAAATAAATTTCTATTTTGTGTATTTCTTTTGTTTTGTTTTGTTTTGAGATGGAGTCTTGCTCTGTCGCTGAGGCTGGAGTGTGGTGGCACGATCCTGGCTCACTGAAACCTCCGACTCCCAGGCTGAAGTGATTCTCCTGCCTCAGCTGAATAGCTGTGATTACAGGCACCCCACCACCACATCCAGCTAATTTTTGTATTTTACTAGAGACAGGGCTTCACCATGTTGACCAGGCTGGTCTCGAACTCCTGACCTCAAGCTATCCACCCACCCCAGCCTCCCAAAGTGCTGGAATTATAGGCATGAGCCACCTCGCCCAGGCTATTTTTTATATTTGTAAAGTACAAATGAACATTTTATGGAGTTTGTATTTTGCATACCCAAAGCGAGAATTAAGTTTTAAATAAATAAAACTATAATATTTTATCTGAACAACAAAAAAAAGAACTGTAATCAATTTATATTGCTTATAAGCTACCAAGTTTATGGTATTTTGTTATAACAGATTAAAGACACTAAGACAAATAAGATGTTGGACATCTTTTCATATCCGTATTTGGTATTTGTACATCTTCTTTGATGAGGTATCTGTTAAGGTCTTTAGCCACTTTTAAATTAGTTGTTAGTTTCTTATTGTTGATTTTTAAGAATTCTTCATGTATTTTGGGTAACAGTCCTTTCTCAGAAGTGTCTTTTGCAAATATTTGCCCTAGTCTGTGGCTTATTTTCTCATTCTTTTGACATTAACTTTTGCAGTACACGATGTTTGTTCCATCACCATTTGCTGAAAGAACAATCCTTGCTCCACGTTATTGCCTTTGCTCCTTTGTTGTACTGGGCTGCTTTTGCATTACTACAAAGGAATATCTGCGACTGAGTAATTTATTAAAAAAAGAGATTTAATTGGCTCATGATTCTGCAGGCCTTACAGGAAGCGTGCTGCTGGCATCTGGTTGGCTTCTAAGGAGGGCCTCAGGAAGCTTACAATCATGGCAGAAGGTGGAAGGGGAGCAGGCACATAACATGGCAAAAGCAGGAGCAAGTGAGAGAGAGGGAGGTGTCACTCACTTTTAAACAGCCAGATTTCACAAGAACTCACTCATTATTTTGAGGACAGCACCAACAGGGTAGTGTTAAATCATTCAGGAGAAATCTCCCACCATTACCAATTGACTTCTCACCAGGCCCCAACTCCGGCACTGGGGATTACATTTCAACATGAGATTTGGGCAGAGACAAATATCTAAGCTATATTATTGGTCAAAGACCAATTATCTATGTTTACATGAGTCTATTTCTGGGCTCTCACTTCTTATCCATTGATATATTTGTCTATTCTTTCACCAATACCATCCTGTCTTGATTACTGTAGCTTTACTCTATGAGCATTTACATATTATATGCTTTTTATAGTCTTTATAAATGTTTGTAATTTCTTATTTTGATTTCCTTCTTCACTATTAGAGTTACTGATAAATATATTTTTAAAACTATATACATACGTATGTTATAGGCTTTCACTTGTTAACTTCTTATATGTTATTTGCTTCTGGAATTTGTTGAGATTTTCTGTGTAGCTTATTTAATGGCCAGTTTTTGTGGACACTTTGTAAGTAAAAATGATGCATATTATATTTGGGTAAAAAATTATTCTATTAGAAGCTTACGTTTTAAAATTATGGTTGATAGTCCTTTATAAATTCCTTTTTTTGTTATTGTTTTCCAATTCTACTTCCTTACTGGCAGGATCCCAATGTGTATTGGGTATCCATCTTTCTTGAATATTTCTCAGAGGTAAATGTTGATAAATAATCCAATTGCGTACTCTCTTGCCCTGGATAATAGTTGATTTAGAGATATAAATATAGCCCAGTGCTGGACAATGACATGTGAGAGGAAGTCAGTTGAGGTCATTTTTAAAAGATTTCCTTTCTTTTAAAAAAGCAGCTCAGAAATAATCATTTTTGGTCCACTGAATAGGATCTTGTCTGCATGTGACCCCTGAAATGTAGCAACCATCTCGTGACAATGAGGAAAAAAAGCATCATTAGTGGCAGAGCTGTACGAAAGAACACAGCCCGGTTCCTAATTCTATTCTTCAACCACTGCATTAATCCTCGAGCTTCCTTGTCACAGGGCATTTGGCAAATCGGATATCCATTCTCCTTTTTAATTAAAATACTTATTTTCAGGTAAAGTTTTGGCACTTGCAGGCAGAACATCCTCTTTGGTAAAAATTTTGTAACCAAAGTGAGATTCTATACATAACATATTCTAAAATATGAAATTGGCAAAATGGGATGATCTGAAGGAGGGAGGTGAGGACTAGAATATTCAAGTTTCAAAGCTGTTACCTTGCTTTGCTCTTGCAAAACCTTTGGTCACTATGATGCTTATTGTGAGTTGGGTTATAGACCACATATTATTTTACTGGGAAAAGTAGCTATTTCTTGCAGCTTTCAGTTTTGTTCTAAAAGTGGAATTGCTAACAAATAAGAACATAACACACCTACTTAACTTTAAATATGGACTACTTTTATAAATAATAACTACTTTTTTTTTTTTTTTTTTTTTTTTTTTTTTTTTTTTTTTTTT
>NW_016804447.1:2656602-2685566 GCF_001698545.2 Rhinopithecus bieti | reverse complement strand
TTTTTTTTTTGAGACGGAGTCTCGCTCTGCCGGCCAGGCTGGAGGGCAGTGGCCGGATTTCAGCTCACTGCAAGCTCCGCCTCCCAGGTTTACGCCATTCTCCTGCCTCAGCCTCCCGAGTAGCTGGGACTGCAAGCGCCCGCCACCTCGCCCGGCTGATTTTTTGTATTTTTTTAGTAGAGATGGGGTTTCACCGTGTTCGCCAGGATGGTCTCGATCTCCTGACCTCGTGATCCGCCCGTCTCGGCCTCCCAAAGTGCTGGGATTACAGGCTTGAGCCCCCGCGCCTGCCAATGATAACTACTTTTTAAAGTGTGAATATGTCCAAAATATTACATGCAATATACCTTATATTACAAAAAAGAGTTTTCTGAATTTCAAATTTAACTAGGCATATATATTTTTTTTTTTCTGGCAATCCTAACTAGAAAAAAGATATCAACCTAAAATGAAAGAAGCATTCCTGGATGCAAAAAAAGAAAAGTAACAAAGAGAGGTCCTTTTGCCCATGACTTGTAGTCTAAAATAAACTAGTGCCTCATAACATGAAATATTCAAGGACTGAAAACAAAGCCAAATTTTGTATCACAAACTAAAAATATGGAAGAAATAAATCCAATTAAACAGCCTGCACCCAACAAAGGGTAGCATTTATTATATACAACTGGTAGGAGAGATTTGTTAAAAGGCTTGTACCTATATCTCCAAGGCTAGTTTTAAAAACAATTACTTCCAAATAAAGAATATTAAACTGAGGGACAGAGGTTGGGTAGAGTGCAGAGAATAGTGTCTGGGAAACAAAAATTCTCAAAGATTATAAATATGTAGCTCTGCTTGTTGGACTCGAAGTCCACTATAGAAGAGCCTGCCAATTATCTCTCAGTATTTCTTTCTTTATTCCTGCTAGTAATAAAAGCTCTTAATTTTAAGTGCAGCCTTGTGACTGAAATTCTTCCCTTCAGTGGAATGTGCGTGTAAGTTATTGTGCCAGCTTCCACATCACCCTCTCTCTTCAGATGCAAGGACCGAAGACAACTATTGATAGTTGCTACCTCCAACCCCCGACAGCTCATCTCTGGTTGTGAGAGTGACTAATATACTACTGTCTTGTAAAATCTACTGTGTTTTACAATTAATTTTGATAGAGCAACTAGCTAACACAGAGATGAATGCCTGGATATTTATTATTTTATAATAAATTTATTTAATTTATAATTTTTATTTTTTATAATAAATTTATTTTTTTATAGTTTATTACTTTATAATAAATATGAGGCCATTGAATTGCAGTCAGGAAGTGAATAGCAAACAAATAGATATTGCATCCTGGAGATCCGGTGACTTTTGTTGTTCTGTGACAAACCATTTGATAAAAGTGTTGCCTGTGAAACGTTGAGGCAGACTTTTGCCTAGAAAGCACATAGCCAACTCTAGGGAAACAATTGAAGTAAAAGAGAAGTGACTTGCCCACATTCACATGGTCTAACTAGAACTTAAGTCTTCTGGTTGACTGTCCATTAAATTATAATACAAAAGTAAGCTCCATTCAACCCCACTACAGAAAAATCTATAATGGATGTCCTTCTAGGGACTGTTCAGTTCCACTTCTATTAAAGTAAAATGTATTCCCATATGGTATGGAAATATTATATTATGGCCTATTAGATGAATATTTTCTACTTTCATTAACATAGTAAATACAAAGATACATCGGGTGCAGGAATGTGGACAAAGATTTCCCCCTTGCCCATGCCATAATCAGGGGCTTCTGAACTCTCTTCTCAACTAGGTCCTGACTTTTGGGCTTCTGTATTTCTGCAATGTCCAATATTAGAAACAACCTTGATAAGTCAGTTTAACCAGAACCTTCTACCCTCAGTATCTGATCACACTGCATATCTGAGCAGGTTCCTCATTCCCTACCATTCCTCATGTAATGTCTGATCACCTTGGCCTGCCATCAGCAGGAATTCAGTTACATTGGTTTAGCCAGAATGGACTCTTACCCCTGATGCTTCCTCTTGGTATGTTTCCATTCACTGACCTTCCTACTGCAACCTGATTCATAGGCTATAAGTTCCCAGTTTTCCTTACTGTATATGAATTCGAGCCCAACTTTCTCCTCTATTGCAAAACCCATCTCAGTGTTCCCTATAGTTAATGCAATGGTCTTGAGTAAAGTCTGCCCTACTATTCAACAAGTGTTGTAAATATTTTTTTTAATAATATTAATAGATAAAATGAGACTTAACAACTTACCTCTCATTCTTGATGTTCCTATTATTTATCAACTAATAATGATGTAAAACAGAGCTGGAAGAAGAGCACTGTATGTGACTTTGTTCCCTGAACCCTCCATCAAGCTCTCTCCCTCTTGCCCCTGCCATCAGCCAATACACATAGCAGTTTAATCACAGTGATGTTTCACACAGTAAGCCTCCACTTGCTCTTACAATCTTTCTCAACCTATCTTCTATACAGTGCTTCTTCCTAATAGAGTTTTCCAGTTCCCAATATGACAGGAGATGAAATCTGTTAGGCTTATGATGGGTCCAGGGATATTTACATTTAATGGGGATGCTTTTATGACACAAATGACTGTGACTATAAAGGTTAAATTTCCTAGCATAAGAGAAGGCATACATGACACCACAATTCTGTAGTCTCCACAAAGCTGGCAAAGGTCTTCTAACTCTTCCTGCTTACCAGGACACTTCTATGTTTGATTTCCCATGTGTGTCATCTATTTGATTTGAATTCCAAGAGTCTGGGATTTCAAAGGAGTTAACTATGACCAGAGAACCCTCTCATTTTCACAACCAGCAGCAGTACCTTCAGTTTGAGTTGGTAAAGAATGAGATTTGAGAGCAACTATTAAAGAATAACTACCATTTAGGATTTCGTAATTGTTCTTAGCAAACTTTAGAAGTTTGCTACATGTGGCAACATGTGATGTGCTACCAGTTGTAACTAACTCCCATACTTATTCCCAGCAGAACTGGAAAACTCATCTTAGAAAAATGAAGAGCTCTTATCATTCTTTGCATTTTACCCTGGCATTTTGGCATTCACCTTGGAATATTTTTCCCATTCTCTTGTTATTCCAGTTTTTCACTGTGGCTATGGGCTGTTAATGCCATTATTTCATTATTTCAAAGGAAAAAATGTTCTATTACTTTTCAGGGAATATTCTGCAACCCAAGTCTACAATTAGTGTTTCTAAGCACATGCCAGTTTCTATTTCTCCTCTTCATTTTAAGTTGGAAGAATCCAAAGCAGTATTTCAAAATCACTTTTGTTTGTGTTAAGATTTTGGAGAGCATCTTTGTCAAAATTATTTAAATAACTAATCAGAAAACTATTTTCTTTCTTTAAATAAGTCAAAATATTCATCCTCTTGCAATCAAATTTATGCTAGGGAATATGTGAAAACCAGAAAAGGATAGAATTATGTAAAGTTTGAAGGAATCTTTTAAAGAGCTATTGAATAATTTTACATTCTGAATGGATTCAGGCGATGGACAGAATATTTTATACAGTTCTGGATGCCTTTAATTCTAATACTCTGGTCTTAGAAGCAGGGAAGAAAAAGAAACATTACATTTGATTCAGTTTAGTTTGTGATTTTGATTAATTCAAGAATCATAAATTCATATCTGTATTTTATGCCATCTAATATAAAAGGAAAATTTGAGATATGCACATGGATTGCAACCTTCTGAAACTGATGGCTCAGGCCTTTAGAGTAGCTAGGTATCTAGGCAAAGGACCTCTAACCAGGTTTTCCAATATTGGATGCCACCAGGACTTTTATGGGAGAAACAGCAGTTACTCCTGATTATGTGATACTGGAGGCATAGGCTCTGTGGGGGCAATGCATTTGGGTTTTACTTATGCAACCAGTGCTTTCACTGGGAATGCTATCTGTGTATATGATATGCTTTCAAAATTTGTCTTTAATAAACCAAAGGTTAGCTTTGGTATAATGTAGAGAGGACCCAAACAGGATTTATTATACCTAGGTCCATAAATATTTTGCTATATTCAGTTATTAGTCATATCACTACTCATTACTAATGAGCAAACTGAAAAAGTTGGATTATTCCTATGGTCTGAGAATGGTTTAGTGAAGACAGCAGACAGCATTGATTTCAGACAGACATAGGTTACAATTTCAGCTCCGCCACCTTTTCTGTGTGCTACTTTTGTCTCTATTTTTTGATAAATAAATTGGAAGTAGGAACATCAACCTTCTAGAATTGTGAGAATTAATGGAGTTAATAGAAGTAAAGCACTGAGCACACAGAGAAGTAGTGACAACCGTAAGTACTGCAGGTTTAGGTTTAGTACTGTGCGTGTCTCTACAAGTGCCTTCTCTTTACCCTGTTCTACCACAATCATCACACATCCAAATCTTACACTCCAACAGGACCTTTCTTCATCCTATCCAGGGAAAGGTGAAACTTAGGATTCATGAGCTGTAGAAAAGAAGAAATTAAAAACAAAATCAAACTTTGCAAAAACTGTTAAAGAAAAAATTGTGGGAAAGTAGAGGATAAGATCTGTGTTTGGAGGCCTCATCTCCCATTCTCCTCAGCTGTGTTTATGGCAATAACTCATTTTGTTTATTCATCCATTCAGTTTGCATTGATTAAGCTATGTGCCAGGCTCCTGTCCTTGTTCCTTGACCTACCTTCTTCCCAAGTCAGCAGAGACTAAAAATTTGTTTTATGAGTTAAAGTATTGAATATTTTGCTGCTGGTTGTTATATAATTTTGATTTTCTCATTTCTAAACACCAAAGCAGCTTTTCTTTGTTTACCTCCAGACTGTTACATGACATATAGTTTGTATTTTGGATATTTTATTTACAGTCTCCTAATTAGATTAATTTTGTCTTTCAACCCCCTATTTAGAGTATCTTCCAAGACTGTTTTCTTGTTACTTGCAATTTTGAACTTGAAAAGAACATTTATTCAAGTTTCTGTGATTTTTCTCCACAGGCAAAATCTTATTCCTATGTAGATTTGGGTTGAAATGTGCTGAAACATAATGGGAAGCCAAAAGTTCCCAAAATTGGGAGAAATTTTCATTTGAAAACAGTGATGAGCCATGTGACCTTCCCATCAGTCATTAACCCTATGCTATTTATAAAATAATATGCAGAAGGCAGTAGGAGGGAGGATACATAGATTCTGGTCCCAAATTCTTCAGTGGTGAGATGTGAAAGGAGTTAACAAATCTGGAACTCAGTTTCTACACCTTGAAGCTTGGGGAAGAAAAATACCCTCTTTCTCATGAGAAGATTATAAAAAATAAAATTACATATATGACAGAACCTGGTAATTATAAAGTGCTTTACAAGAAACATCAGCAATTACTATATCCTGCTTGAACTAGGCCAGGCCATTAAAATTGGTCTAGATTGGATCATTGAGAGAATGATGACTTGGAATAGATTTTGTTTACTATAGAATCAGCAAACAAACAATGCATAGAATAAACACATAGTCAAGGATACTAGCAAGTAAGCTTGGCTCTCAAGTCCCTCCATTTATCCTCACAGGACGGTGTCCTGAGCTTTAAAATCAGATTCAGCAGCTTCCGTAGCATGGGAATCTACCAGGACAGAGGACCCCAGAATCATAAGATTTCTGCCTTTTATGCCTTTTTCCATGGAGGGATGGGCATGGAGAGGTCATGCACATTAACACTCAATGGTCCAACAACTTTCCATGGATGGAAATTTTTGCTCTGCCACTAATGCCTCCATTCACAAACCATTTCTTTCCATTTGTTACTGGGTTTTCTCGAAGTTTCAGTCATCTGGCCAGCTTTATCTGATCACTGTGAGCCCTGGGGCTCTTCGGAAAAAAAGAAAGACCCCCATTTTGACCTCGGTCTCATAGAGGTTACTAGTGTACTCAATGCAGAAGACAAGGCATGCAAGCAACCACCAAGGAAACATTAGACATGATAGAGTCAGGAAGGTGCAAACCCAAGCCTGACCGTGGGATAAATTGCGTTATCAGACTTGTTGTTTTCCCTTAGATTCCTCTAACTCTTCAGTCATGCCCCCTTCCGAGAGGCCTCTTCTTGCACCAGTTTTCCACTCTGCCCTACTTTAAGTATACCACAGTGCCTTAGGTACCAAGTACGTACTCACTTAGGTACCATGTACATAGTCACATACGTACATATTCACATCCTACATGGCAGGCACCTACCTATCCTATTTCTCCATGGATGTTATCTATTTAGTCTTTCTCATTTCATAGGCATCTCAGTCTTCAAGATCACTTTTCCATAGTACAGAACCCCCTCAGTCTTTATGAAATGCAACACAATGGAATTTAACAGAAAGACTGCTGACTTCACAATCACACAGAACTGAGGATGCATCCTGAGTTTGTCACGTACCCACTGGGAGATGCTGGGAAAATAATTTAATCTATTTAAGCTATTGTTTTCGCACTAGTAAAACAGGCACTGTGAAAATAGCTGAGTGAGCTGAGTGGCTGGTGTGAGCACTACATGCAATTTTTGGATGACATGCACATAGAAGTTTGTCAAGAAATTTGCATGTTCTTATTTGCCCCACACTGTAATGGTAACAATTCCAGAAACAGAACAGTGGAGGATATTTCCCATCTTAGAAACTTTATTTGGCTAAGGACTGCCTGAACTTTCAGCTGTTCCTTGACTTGTCAACTTCAGTTCTCTGTAAACTGTCATCCACACTCTAAAAAATTGAGATGGAGGATAAAATATTCATATGCCATATTTTCTAGACATTGTTCTTTGGAAGCAGTCTAATTGATATTTATTTCTTAAAAACTATATCTTAAATATATTAACCCTTTGCCTCTGGTTAAAAAGTGTTACTTTTTTCTTAATTGTGATATAATTTTATATGTAGCAGTTTCAAGTTATGTTAGATTCTTTAATTTACATTATTAGATCTTGTTAGATATGTTTCTGAGTGTATGTACATAGGAATATATTATGGTAATAAAAAAATTTAGAGTGATGTTACTTTTTATTTTAAAACATTTACATTTTATATTCTTATATTGGTCTCCTTGTAGGTCTTTTGCCTGCATTGATCATGACTTACAGGTGCAAATACTTTATTTGTAGAAATCTGACATTTTTCTTGTGCCTCGAATGTATATTTGTGTTCTTTAAGACAGTACACATGAGAAGCACCTTAGGTGCATATTCAGGTTCTCTTCTGGACCACTGCAAGTTAAAATTATATACCATTTACCAGCAATATCTTTCAACTTCTGCCTCTAAAGAATAATGTTTCTACTTCTGGGAAATAGTATTCTTAAGGAATCTACGGGATCTGGCAGTCAAATGGCTCTCCAAAAGCAAGTCAGGATGACCTAGGTTTCCCAGGTTTATTACTGTGCCTTACACTCTTCTAGGTTATTGCTAATTAAATGATTGACCACTAAATAAGGGATTCATTTAAAATATTTTAAACAGTTAATTATAAAACATAGCTCAGGTTTTGAATATAATTTAGCCCTGAAACTGTCTATAACTTCATTATGTGATAATACGAGATTTGATAAGAGCTAAATGAGACACAGGAGGGTGGTGCACTGGAAAACACTCAGAAATGGGATGAAAATGTCACATGTGGAATGAAGACACGATGTATGTATGTAAAATAACCCTAGTAAAATATAAGAAAATAAAATGTTTAGAGAAACTATGGACAAGGGAAAACAATCACAACAAAAGCATACTAGATAACTCTAGCAGTATTATAGCCACAACTTTCACATAAATTTATTGATAGCAACATGAAAATAATTATCAATCTTTAAGTCACTGTTAAAAACATAAACAACTTTTTTTTCTGTTTATACTAGTGCCACCAAACCATGATGAAATTTCATTCCAATTCCTTTAAATATCAATTATCTTTGACAAAAGTTCAATTTTTTGTGACTTTCAGCAACTAAACCTCAGAAATCTCACAAGAATCTAACAATGTTTCCAACTCCAGTGTTTACTGGAACTTTTGTAATATGGATGGATACTGCAGAAATTGGCACTGAGTTATAGTTAGTGATAGAAATATTCTACAATATGGAAAAACTGTCTTATGTTGTTTGATCCATGAATTCCCTGAAGACCTGAACAATCTGCGATAATCGATAGAGAAAATACTTGGACAGGCAGGATCCAAAATAACTATTTTCCAGAAGGAAATATATATCCTTGTAACTCTCAGGATGACAAGACAACCCAATTCTAGTTATGCTTTATTTCTTATATTCAAAAAGCTGTATTATAACTGAATTGTGTTTCTTTAAAGGTCACATTGAAATGCCTTTATTTTTAATTTTGTGAGTTAAGCTACATGCTTCAGTATCCTAAGATGCATCTTCTAAGTGAAGCTAATATAAATATTTGCCCTTTGCAATGAGAATGGGAAGTGACAAGCTGACCCTAAGGCCAAGTGTTATTGGTATCATTAATATGAATGTTTAGGAGCTGCTTAATGCTATTAATATTACATGAATATTTTGACAAATAGCAGAGGCCAAGAAGAATTTGTATGGATTGTGAACCCCCCATATTAATCTTGGCTGACCAATGTTAATTTTTAAAGTAACAGGAGAGGCTATGTAGCAAATTTGTCCTGTTTTCAACAGCAGCCATAACTTCTTTGCTGACTGGGTCAGGAAATGCTGGTGTTTTTAATCTGAGATTACCCCCAAAATGTACTATTACCAAGCTGTTATTATAAGTGCCTTAAATGAAAAGCTCTACAGGGCACAGGTGATCTTCATGAAGAAAACCCAGCAATGTAATTAATTCTATCCACCCCGTTTTTTGTTCTTGCTTTATCTTTGAATGAAGATTTGCCTTGTGATATGGTTAGGCTTTTATTTTTTTATTTTATTTTATTTTATTTTTTTTTTGAGACGGAGTCTCACTCTGTCGCCCAAGCTGGAGTGCAGTGGCTGGATCTCAGCTCACTGCAAGCTCCGCCTCCCGGGTTTACGCCATTCTCCTGCTTCAGCCTCCCCAGTAGCTGGGACTACAGGCGCCCGCCATCTCACCCGGCTAGTTTTTTGTATTTTTTTGGTAGAGACGGGGTTTCACCGTGTTAGCCAAGATGGTCTCGATCTCCTGACCTCGTGATCCGCCCGTCTCGGCCTTCCAAAGTGCTGCGATTACAGGCTTGAGCCACCGCGCCCGGCCGGTTAGGCTTTTTATCCCCACCCAAATCTCATCTTGAATTATAATCCTTATAATCTCCACACGTCAAGGGAGAGACCAGGTGGAGGTGATTGGATCATGAGGGCAGCTTCCCCTACGCTGTTCTCACAGTAGGGAGTGAGTTCTCACGAGATCTGATGGTTTTGTAAGTGTCTGGTGGTTCCTCCTGCATTTATACTCTCCTCTGCCGCCATGTGAGAAGGTCCAGGCTTGCTTCCCCTTCACCTTCCACCACGACTATAAGTTTCTTGAGTTCTCCCCAGCCATGTGGAACTGTGAGTCAATTGAACGTCCTTTCTTTATAAATTACCTAGTATTGGGTATTTCTTTGTAGCAGTGTGAGAATGGACTAATGGACTAATACACCTTCCATCCCCTAACTTGCTTTTCTCCTTTACTCCTAAAGTCTATGACCAAGAAGAAAAAAGTATCATTTCTCTTGTATAAGATAGGTCCATATTATCATGGAATTGTTCCAAATGAAATTCCAAGCATACCTTTAAAAACTGTAGATATAAAATTGCCTTAGGCTAAGGTCACACACAACCAATGAATTTTCTGAGGAGTTACAGAGAAGAACAGGGGAAACAGTCCATCATTTTTGTAAAAACTTGGTGTTACTGAACAGTGTTTTGCATAATCTTTGTGGATGCTGATTGCTTTGAATAAACAAAAGTCTCCCTAATTTAGCCAATATAAATAATTTGCATGATGTGTTTGGTTTCCTATTTTCCCTGAAAACAGCCAAGAAAATATTACAATAGATCTTATAAATAGTAGAAAATTACAAATGTATTATAGAAGGCAATTTTATAAAAAGGATTTCTTGACGTTTCTTACCAATGAGGTTTTACAGTAAATTAACAGAAGTGTGCAGAGTTCATTGTTTTATTTGCTCTTGCAGTGACAAGTATTGCTAACAATTCTAAACTGGCTCCCAAGAAAACTTTCCAAATACAGTTTTACTCTATCTTTCTTATGTGGAAATTTAGCTCTTTTAAAAATCCTGGCCGGGCGCGGTGGCTCAAGCCTGTAATCCCAGCACTTTGGGAGGCCGAGACGGGCGGATCACGAGGTCAGGAGATCGAGACCATCCTGGCTAACACTGTGAAACCCCGTCTCTACTAAAAAATACAAAAAACTAGCCGGGCGAGGTGGCGGGCGCCTGTAGTCCCAGCTACTCGGGAGGCTGAGGAAGGAGAATGGCGTAAACCCAGGAGGCGGGGCTTGCAATGAGCTGAGATCCGGCCATTGCACTCCAGCCTCGGCGGCAGAGCGAGACTCCGTCTCAAAAAAAAAAAAAAAAAAAAAATGTATTTTGCAAGCAGGTTGTTGAATTTAATGAGACACGAACTACCTTTAATGGGAGGTAGGAGGCTGAAGCATGTCCAGTGTGGAAGTCTGATACTTAACCTCCTCTGCTCCTCCCATATGGTCTACCTCGCTGGTTTTTGAATATGGCCAAGCATAAAACTGCTTTGGATTTTTGGCATTTGCTGCTTCATATCTGGAACAGTCTTATTCTATATGGCTCACTCCATCACTCTGCCTAGATGTCAGTTTAAATGTCACTTTATTATTATAACTTAATTTCCTACCCTCTTATTTAAATAGCACCCCCAGCATCAACCTATAACCCTATTCTTTGCTTTTTTTTTTCTTCATAGCATCTGTCACCACCTATGTATGTTTTGTTCACTGTTGTATTCCCAATGTTTAGAACAGTGTCTGGAACTCTACGGGGGCTTCATTTATATGTGCTAAATAGAAAAATAATTTGAACAATTACATCTATTATGCAGTGAAATATTCTCAGTGTGTATCTCAAATATTACAATGATACTTACTGAGTATGTTATTAGAATAAATGGAATAGGGTGGTTTTGAAGGATGTTTGACCTAGGTTTAAAACATTTTTCTAAATTTTTTGAAAATGTTCTTCTCCAAAAGATAATATTTCTCTCCTTATGATATAGTTCATTATCATTGTGTAATCAAAAAATCTGCTTTAGATAATTCTGATAAAATTTTCTTTTAAATATTCTACTTAAGGCTGGGCATGGTAGCTCACACCTGTAATCCCAACACTTTGGGAGGCCAAGGCGGGCAGATCGTGAGGTCAGCAGATCGAGACCACGGTGAAATCCTGTCTCTACTAAAAATACAAAAAATTAGCGGGTGTGGTGGCAGGCACCTGTAGTCCCAGCTACTAGGGAGGCTGTGGCAGGAGAATGTCATGAACGCGGGAGGCGGAGCTTGCAGTCAGCCAAGATGGCGCCTCTGCACTCCAGCCTGGGTGACAGAGCAAGACTCTGTCTCAAAAAAAAAAAAATAATAATAATAAATAAATAAATAAAAATAATAAAAAAATCTACTTAAGTCCTTTTGACATGTCTTAATGTCTTCATTAAGATTTCCACTTCATTTTGGAGTATAATTGTTGTGTGGGAGCCCTACTATGCTTTGTATCAATGAACATCTTAAAGCAACTATGTGACACGAGAGCCCTCTGCCTGACACAGGTTCTGACAGACTAACTTTGTATTGGTTTTCTAACCTTCCTGACATATTTGGTTGTAGGTAACATCAGTTGCCATTTGTTGGGACCTCCTCATTAGATATGGTCTCCTTGGAGTCATCCATATAGCAGAATGAAGACAAAGAGGGACTAGTTTAGGGTATAAATCCTAGAAGCTTTATTGACCTCTTTTTGTATATTTACATAAAGGGAATAGGGTTTATGTCCTAAAGTGCAACTTATGGTAAAAAGCTTTTACAAAATTTTAGAGGAACTAAATCTTTCCTCATAAAATCACCATTTATAAACCTTTTGTATTAATTGGTTCAGGCTGTTATAACAACTTACTGTAGGCTAGATGACTTAAAGAACAAACATTTATCTATCACAGTTCTGGAGGCTGGCAAGAGTCAAGGAAGCTGCCAGGTCAGTTGTTCAGTGAGGGCCTGCTGAGTGTTAACATAAAGAAGATCCATAAACTCTATTACATCATAGATAATACTAAAACATCTCAATCTAAGCACACCCTAATCACAAACAAAGATAATCAAGGATGTTATGTTAGTTATGAGTTTTTGGTTTCAAGGAGCAGAGACCCACCTTTATTGCTCAATTAATGGAGGTTTTGTGCTAAGGATACATATAAAATCAGGATAAAGAAATTTTACTGAAATAAGAAAATAAGGAATATTTGAGTTTTATGATAGCACTAACGCAGAACTGGAGAGTGATTCAACATCAAAGTCATCACAAATTCTTTTTACTCCATGTTCTTACTCAAGTCCTCTCTGTTCCTCTTCCCATTGCTCTTGAACCTTACCTTCCTGGGTTAAACCACACATAGTCATCATATATTACTGGATTTGATTTGCTAAAATTTGAGTAGCATATCTATTTTTGCATATTTATTCATGAAAAATATTGGTATGTAATGCTCTTTTATGTTAAAATTTTTTTTTTTTTTTGAGACGGAGTCTCGCTCTGTGGCCCAGGCTGGAGTGCAGTGGCCGGATCTCAGCTAACTACAAGCTCCGCCTCCCAGGTTTATGCCATTCTTCTGCCTCAGCCTCCCGAGTAGCTGGGACTACAGGCGCCCGCCACCTCGCCCGGCTAGTTTTTTGTATTTTTTAGTAGAGACGGGGTTTCACTGTGTTGGCCAGGATGGTCTCGATCTCCTGACCTCGTGATCCGCCCGTCTCGGCCTCCCAAAGTGCTGGGATTACAGGCTTGAGCCACCGCGCCCGGCCTATGTTAATATTTTTGTCTGGTTTTGATATCTGTATAATTCTGCTAATACGTCATGACCAGGTAGTAATTATCCTGGATGTAAGGTTGTTTTAACGTTCAAAAATGTATCGGATGAATTCACCATATTACAAACTGAAAAGAACAAACCAAATCAACACTTTCATTGATGAGAAAAAGCATTTGAAAAAATCCAACATTCATTCCTGACAATATGTCAGCAAAGTAGGAATGGCAGGTAACTTTCTTAACCTGATAAAGTTCAGATATAAAAGATATACAACTAATACCATGTTTAATAGTGAAAGAATGCTTTCTCCCAAGATTAGGAAAAATACAAAGGTGTCTGGTCTCATCAATTTTGTTTAACATTAAAATGGAGGCTCTAGCCAGTGCAATAAGATAAATAAAAAGAAATTAAAACTAAAGGAACTCATGTCACAAAGAAATAAGTAAAACTTTATTCAAACATTTTATAAAACATTTAATGTAATATATAAAATGATATTAAAACCTGTGAGTTTGACAAACTTATAGAAGATTAGTATAAAAATCAGTTATATTTCTATATACTAGCAACCAACAATCAAAATTAAAAGTGTACCATATGTAATCACAGAAAATATGAAGTTATTAAGGAAAATCTGATAAAACACCCAAAAAATCTGTGCA
This sequence comes from Rhinopithecus bieti, assembly GCF_001698545.2. NCBI lineage: Eukaryota > Metazoa > Chordata > Mammalia > Primates > Cercopithecidae > Rhinopithecus > Rhinopithecus bieti. The sequence continues at coordinate 2,671,886 of NW_016804447.1, read as the reverse complement.
CTGAAAACTACCTAAAATTGTGGAGAGATATTACTGAAGGTCTAAGTATACTGAGATTCATACTATACCCATGGGTCTTTAGTCCTAGTTTTTGTTTTGTTTTGTTTTGTTTGGCAGAAAATGAAAAAAAAATTTCTAAAATTCACAGGGAAATGCAATAATCTAGAGAAGCCAAAACATCTTTGAAACAGAAGAACGAAGTGGGAGGACTAACATTATCTGATATGAAGACTTACTATAACTTGATTTTAATCAAGGCAATGTATTTGTACAAATATTAGAAATAGATCAATGGAATAAAATAGAGATTCCAAAAATAGAGCTACACATATATGGACAGTGATATTTTTTAAAAGGTGTAAAAGCAGTTCAAAGTAGAAAGAGTCATATTTTCATTAGATGATGTTGGAATAATCAAATAATATGCAAAAGATAAAGCAAAGCAAAACACATGAAAATGTCTTCATAACATAAAAGTAAATCAATGTCAATTCATTATTTGAACTTAACACAAAATGGATATTAGACCTACATATAACATTTAAAACTGTACAATTTCTGGAAGAGAACACAGGATTCTCTGGGCTAGGATTTACTAGATACAACAGCAAAAGCGTGGCCTATAATAAAGTCAGAATTCACCAAAATTAAAAATTCTACTTTTCATGAGACACTGTTAAGAGAATAAAAAGGCAAAGTACAGTATAGGAAAAAAACATTTGCAAAGCATGTATATAGCAAAGAATATGTCTTCAGAATATATAAAGAACTTGTAAAACTCAACAATAAAGAAAATAAACAACCAATGTAAAAATAGGCAAAAGATTTGAATAGATTCTTCACCAAAGAACATATACTGGTATTAAATAAACATATTAAAAAGACACTCAACATCATTGGTTATTTGGGAAATACAAATTAAAATCACAATGAGATAGTATTATACACTAAGTGCTGGCTAGGTTATTGAAGATCTAGAACTTCCATTCACTCTGTTATGAATGTAAAATGGCATAGCCACTTTAGAAAATAGCTTGGCAATTTCTTAAACAGGTAAACATAAACTTACCTATTCCATTCCTAGGTTTTTAGTTAACTAAAGCATTGTTCCTATGAAAACCTTTACATGAATGTTCATATCATTTCTATTTGTGATATAATAGCTAAATATTGGAAACAATCCAAATGTCCATGAGCAGATGAATAGATAAAGTGTTGTGTATTTGTGAACTAGAATATTAGTCAACAATAAAAAGAAATTTATGCTACACCATACATGTAATTGTTAGTAAAATAATTATGCTGAGTGAAAGAAGCCATTGAAAATATATGATGTATGGTTCTGCTTTCTCTACAAAATACTAAGAAATGAAAATTAACAGACATTGGTAGAAAGCAGATCAATGATTGCCTTCTATGGGAGGAAGGTGGACAGGAGAGAGAGATTACAAAGGCACGAGGAAACTTCTGGAGGTGATAGATTTATTCAATATTTATTTTTTCAACTTTCATTTTAAGTTCAGAGGTACGTGTGCAGGATGTGCAGGTTTGTCACATAGGTAAATGTGTGCCATGGTGGTTTGCTGCACAATATCTTGATTGAGATGGCTTAATGGGCATAAATATGTTTATATACATATATGTATATATATCATAACATCAAATTGTACACATTAAAATGTACAAAATTTGTGTCGAGCCTGTCTCAATAATTCTGTTTTAAAACAAAGCAAAACAGAAAACTCTACCATAAGCACCATTATCTATGTACCTGGACATTTTGTTCCAGGCCACCTCATAGGTGTCACTGGTTGTAAGAATTGGTTAGCACCAGGTCAAGGGCTCACTGATGAATTTATCAGCTGTGGGTAGAGTATGGTGATGTATCCATCAGTTGTAAGCTTAAAAACTTGTATTTAAGTAATTGTCTTAGACTGAAGGGAATTGTTGGTTTGCAAGCATTCTGAGGCTGGACCTATGCAGTGCACCATCTAATATAAGAGAAAAATGGAGATGTTACCAAGAATAGGGATAAAATAAGCTAGGCAACTCTGAGACATTCCTTGCCATCTGTTGTCCTTTAGGCTGGTTGATGTGTCTGGTTCAACTGTGATCCTTTCAAACTTCTCCAGCACATCTAGTTCTCTTGTAGTTTCAAGTTTCACAATCCACATTCCAAAAAAATTAGATGTTGCTTAGACTTTGGATTTTGGTTTGAAATATGATGCTACACTTTATCCGCCACACTTTAACATCTGGCTAAGTCTACTAATTAATGCTCAAGGAAATTTGTAATTGTTCAGTAGGGGAAAAAGAATGTAAGTTAACCACAGACCCCCTCAGGATTGGAGAGTGAAGAGATGCCCATGTTTCATTGCTATGTAATACTCAGATGTAAGCTCCCTCTGCCTTACACAATTTAGTTGTTCTCTCCTAAAAATGTTACTCAGATTGAATAGTTATGTATTTATGAAATCTAGATGTTTAGTGGGCAGATGTTAAGACAATTGCAAAAGAGGAGAATAAGAGTTAAAACAACTATAAAGTAGATCTCTTACATGGTTCCATCAACACATATTTGTTAAGCCTTTTCTTTGTGCCGGGCATTATATTGGAACAGCATAAACAGTAGTGAACAAAAATTAGTCTGTTTCTTTTCTTCGTAGACGTTATAGCACAGGAAATGTGTACGATTAGATGTGTAGTTCATTCCAAACTCCCGCTCCTAGATCTTTTTTTCTCTTTCCCATATGATGTGATTTGGCTGTGTCCTCACCCAAATCTCATCTTGAATTCCCACGTGTTGTGGAAGGGGCCCAGTGAGAAGTGACTGAATCATGGAGGCTAGTCTCTCCCATGCTTTTCTGGTGATGGTTAAGTCTCATGAGATCTAACGGTTTTAAAAACGGGAATTTCCCTGAACAAGCGCTCTTCTCTTGTCTGCCGCCATGTGAAATGTACCTTCCACCTTCTGCCATGATTGTGAGACCTCTCAGCCACGTGGAACTGTAAGTCTAATAAACCTATTTCTTTTGTAAATTGCTGAGTCTCTGATTTATCTTTATTAGCACCGTGAACATGGGCTAATACACCATGAAAACTATTTTCATTCAGTAAGTATGTACTTATATTATTAACGTTATGGAGCATCCAGAAATGAGAAGATTTGGTATAAGATCTTTTTGAAAGTAAGCTTTTCCTTCTTCTCCTCCTCCTTGTCCTTTTCCCTCCCCCTCCACTTTCCTTTATCATTTTCTACTTTTAATTTTGAAGTGATTTCAGGGGTACAAAAATGTTGCAAGATTAGAGAAAAGCATTCCTATGTACTATACCCAAACCCAGATTCTCCAAATGTTAACCTTTACCTCTCTTGCTTGCTTTATAATTCTCACTTTTCCTCCCTTCTTCTCCCTCTCCTCTTTCCCTTCCTATTTCTCTCTTCCAACCCCGGCCTCTCCATAGATATGGTTACAAATGTAGTTATAAGTATAGATGCAAATATAACTGTAGTTATATATTTTTTTCCTGAAACACTTGAGAGTAAGTTGCAAACATGATACTCTTTACATCTAAATATATTAGTGTACATTTTATGTCACTTAACCACATTACAATGAACAAAATCAGGAAACTAACATTAATAACACTATAACTTAATAACCCTAACTTAGAAGCCATATTCAGATTCAGCCATTTATACCACAAATATTCTAAACCAATCCAGGATCCCATGTTGCATATAGTTCTCATATCTTTTTATCTTCCTTTACTCTAGAACAGAGACTCAGTTTTTCTTTGACTTTTATGACAGAGACTTTTTTTAAAGAATACCGACCAGTTATTTTGAACAATATTCTTCAGTTTGGGTTTGTCTGATGTTTCCTTATTAGATTTAAGCTATGTATTTTTGGCAGGAATGATGTGTTTTTCTCAGTGCAGCATGATGTCTTTAGTGAAACAGTAATTTAACTGTCCATTTAGTAAACGTGGTGTCTGCCAATTTTCTTTAATGTAAAGTTACCATTTTTGTCTTTGTAATGAATAACTATCTTGTGAGCTACTTTGAGATTCTATAATCATCCGGTTTCTCACTATATTTTTATGCAATAATTCTTTGATGAGTCTTGTCTGAAATAATTGTTACTAGCATGGTTTCCAAATAGTGATTTTTCTATTTCTATAATTCGTTCTACCTTTATTAGTGGAATTTTATTGTAAAGAAGTTTTACTTTCTACCCTGCTAAACTTCTTTTCTGAGGTCTCTGGATTCATCTGTCTGTCCATCCTTCTCTCAATTTTTTTATTTATCCATTGCCTCATTTCATATAGTACTAAATGTATAGTCTTATTTCATTTCTATGACTTAATTAAATTTTTATAAAAGACTCCCCTAGTGATGTTCCTGCTAATCACATTATTTATGTAAGTATCATTAAATGTGCCTACTACTGCTTTCTATAGAGCTTATGAGTAATTTATATCAGAAAACATGATAAAAATCCATTCTTTAAAATCCATTAGAGGCTTGTTTATGAGGGAGATTCAAGCTTTCTAAAGACCTTCATCAGATGAGTCTGCATATGTTCAAGAACATATGTTTGGACTGCCTATGTTCCTCCCCTAACCTCCTTGTCAAGATGATCCCCAGTTGGATTGCTGACTGAAACTGTAAAGATTACTTACTATAGATTTGATATTTCTATCGAGTTTGGTTGAGTGTCTGACTCAAGTCTCACTCTCTATATTTATTTCAAATATAGGTTTTCTTATGTCTTCTTATGATCTCTCTAACACCTGTCCATGGTCTGATCAGATTTGAACTTTCCAGATTTGAGATTTTAGTGACACATACAAAGATTATGGAATTAAAAATAATGTAATCAGAGATGCCATTTATTCAGTGTTTAATATGTATCCCAGGTACTTTACATATAATATTTAAAAATCTCATAAAACCTTATAAGATCCATGTGTATATCTTAATTTTTAAAAAGTCTTTGGCCTGGTGTTCAGAGAAGCTAAATAATTGGACTGAGCTCAAAGCTAACAAGTAGAAGGGCTGGCTTTCAAATACAGGTTTATCCTGATGGAAAAGGCCATTTTTCCCTTTGCCTTAAACATTGATAATTATCTGTTAACAGTGATAATTATACACAGGAATAATCATGATAGTATATAAAATTATTAAGAATAAAATCTGTAGGGATTCTGAGGCAGAAAAATGAAGTTCTCTTCTTCCTAAAGTGCAGCAGAGGAAACACTCAAATTGCAAGTGTTTATTTGATTTGACTTTATTTGTTTGGTTCCACTTCTTGCGTTCCTCCTTTGCAGAATCAGTATACTTAAAAATCTACACACATGCTCAAAAAATTATGTAGAAGCCTTAGAATCCATAAAAGCCATAATAATGATAACGTTGCTTTATCCCCATGAAGATTTATACCTAGCATCAAGGTTTATACCTGGCACCAAGCTTATACATAGCTATAAGTTGAACATATGAAATTAAACTTTTTGTTTCCAACAGCAGGTGGTGGTGCAGGGTTATTCTATCAAGTTTTAGGACTTAATTACAGATACTACTGTGTTGTTGAAAGTGATGTGGAACATGTATTTTGATTTTGGAAGCATTTATATTACCTTATTATGATTTACTTTATAAAATGATAACATCTTTGAAAAAATTACATACTCATAAATCATTTTAGAAGAAAGAAAATTATTAGATACATACAAAATACATACCCTTTACATCATTTAAACAGTTTAGAACTTCATATAATTATGTAACTAATTTGGATACGTATTTTGATAATATGATTTAATCTTGAGAATTAAATATTTATATCAAATATACTCTAAACTTATAATTATTAGAAAAATAATAGTGCTAAATGGAGGGACTAAACAGCTCTTTGTTATTTAGTAAAAGAATGGACAAAAAATGTTTATTTTCACTTCTTTAATTAATTTCTAGATGTTACAATGATTATCTTTAATCACTTTCTGCTAAACCTACAATGTACTATGCATTTTCTATTACTCATCTATCCATGTTCCTATTCAACTATCTTCAACATTCAATGTCACTAAGTAATTTATTTTGAATCTTGGCTACATTTTTAGCTCTTAATTGGTTTAAGTCAAACTTAAAGACGGTAGTATCTTCCAGACTCTTTGATCCAGTGTTGGGTTTCATTGGATGATGGGTTTCATTGGATGATAAGGAAAGTGTCTATTTCACTCTTTTAAAAGCCATCGCTCTTACTAGTGAGATACTATTTGGATGTTGTAGTCCTCTAGGCCGTGATGATAATTATGATGTTAAATTAGTTGAGTCAGTTTTTCAGAGGTCCCAGGTCACACAATGCAAATGTAATATTTATAACCTCAAATGATTCACAGACAATACTAGGCAGCAGATGGCATCTCTAAAGATTTTAATGACTGTTTGCAGAACCTGCTTTATGGCAGATGGAATGGAGGAGTGGAGAGACAGGTGGCTGGGAACTGTTGGAATGAGGTAGAGTCAGGTGGTTGGCAGGAATTAGGGGGTCGTCTGGAAGGAACAGAGGTTAAAAAGAAATAGAGTGAGTTGGCAATATAATTAAAAGTGCTGTATATCAGAGTCTACAACACGGAGATGTAGGGACTGTTTACATTTTATTTTGGGCCCAGTCTATATGACTTCAACATTTTTTATTGTAGCCTCTTGGAATTGGAACTGAAGTTTGATGTCAACTATTCTAATGACCAGCCATATCAATGGCAAGGTCAATAAGGAGTAAGATTAATACTTCCAAATATCTGCTTACAGGGTCACTTTGAAAGAAAGTGCTTAACCAAACTGAGCCTTCTACCCTAGCCCGAATCCCCTGCAGCTGCCATCATTTCAGAATAGAAAGCCACCTAACGTAACAAAAAAACTTCAGCTTATCTTAAAATGAAGAACAACAATAGCAGATAGATTCTGAAGCTCTCTTAAATTTTAAAAAAATTGCCTTGTATTTGATGTTCAGTGTGTGATCTAAAGACAGGAATCACACACAACACACACATGTATTCATTCTGATAGTTACAAACTAGACTACTGAAACAGAAGCTCCTTAGTGTGGAAACTTGGGGATCACATTTAATAGAATCCCTCCATACAACTATTATGAACAGGATAGTTGAGAACCACTGGTTTGTACACTTTGAAGACTGTTCCTAAAAGTAATGGCCTCAAAATATAGTGCAACGAACAAAACGAAATAAAAAGAAGTAGCACAGATAGGGACAAATTCAGTTTATATGGCTTGAAGCCTATACATATTGAGTCTCTCTTTATGAAATAAAATAAAAAATTACAAGTACAAAGTTAGATACAATGTCTTCCGAGAAAATCTATTTCTGAGGCATGAACATTGAAGATAGCTTTGTTTATTAGCAGCCTGGACTTGTTTCTGGGATTTTCTGAGTTGAGAATAATGACTTCCTTCAGTTGCCAATTTCAAATGAGTTCAATCCCTTCTATAACAGTGAAACACCCTAGAGCTATAGGGGTATCCTTCTCTTTACCTCTGACTACCTGGTGCATATGCAGTCCTGTGAAATGAATAGAGAAAACTGGACAAGATTTTGAAATACTCAGTAGGATGAGTATGCATGCTGGCATCCTCTACTTTGCTCCAGCCTTTCCCGAGAAATTCAGCACTCATTCACACACACGCAAGCTTTAATGAACATTTGTTGAATAAATAACTGAATGATGAATGAATGAATGAATGAGTGGATGAATGAAAGCTGCTATCATAAAATACCTTGGTTCTGTAGAATCTTAGAAGTGACTTGCTCTTTTGAGAACTTTAAATGTATTTACTGTATGTTAGGATATGATTAATTAAGCTGGGTGGAGTTTATGGCTAAGGACCTCCTAGAGGAAGTGCCTTTTTGCAAAGCTTTGGAAGGAAGTAATGTATATTTACTGAAAAGTAACAACGAAGTTTCTGACTAGAAAACTGGGGCTTCAGGGGCTCTACAACTTTCCAAGATCACAGGTTCTTGGATATTGGATATTACACAAGATGTTAGAAATAAGATTCAAATCTCAAACTCTCTTATTTTATACCTGTGTTTTTTCATTATATAATTTTAAGAATTAATTTTTTTTCTATTTTGTAAAATTATGAGAAGATAAGTAACCTCTGTATTTTGACATTTTCCGCTTTGATAATATAATTTTTAATTTTATGCATTGATTTGTAAAATGTTTTACTAAGATCAAAAAGGGCTACATTTCCTGGTAACAGCCACAAGATTGTCTAAATCCTACCCTTCCTGCCCACAATGTGAAAAATATGAGAATCCTAAATTATGCACATATACGCATCCATCTTGCACACATGCAGGCATATATATATGTATGTATATATGTGTGTGTGTGTATGCTTGTACATATATCCAATCATTTTCTAAAAAGCAGAACATTTCAAAATAGATTTTAAATGTCATGTTTAGATGTATGCTTATAATCCACTACTTAAACATATGCAGGCCAGTACATAAAAATTAGCTACAAATTACACCAGTTTTTAAACTGAGCTGGAAACAACTGGGAATATTATGGGTACATAGGTTCAATGAGTAATTTATGACTGTTTTGTTTTTTTCATGCCCTCTGTTAATTTTAAGTAAACATATATCATGGCCAGGCACAGTGGCTCACGCCTGTAATCCCAGCACTTTGGGAGGCCGAGACGGGAGGATCACCTGAGGTCAGGAGTTCAAGACCAGCCTGGCCAACATGGTGAAACCCTGTCTCTACTAAAAATTCAAAAACAAACCTTAGTTGGGCGTGGTGGCACATGCCTGTCATCCCAGCTCCCGGGAGGCGGAGGTTGCAGTGAGCCGAAATTCCGCCACAGTACTCCAGCCTGGGCGACAGAGTGAGACTTCATCTGAAAAAAACAAACAAAAAAATTAATTAAATATATATCAAAATAAACAAGGACTTAGTGGAAGTTACAGGTCAGATAAAGTGAGTTTAACAAAAAATTATGGTAGCTTTTTTCTTATTTTCTGCAGGGCACCATTATAAACTTAAGTCCTGAAGGACCTTGTCTTAGATTTGCTTATGTGAACAAAAATACTTTATTGTGTGTGTTTGTATGTTTCTAAAGGAAAAAAGCTCTATCCCCTTTTCTTGACTGGAAAAACCTGGGTTTAAGCCAATCTGATTTTACTCCATAAATATTTAAATCTCCTTTCTTTTCTCTAGTCATTTCTGATAATTCCTCTACTTTATATGGCAGTGTGGTAGACTCTGAAGACACATGTTCTAGGTGCATCTGGTGGTGACTGTTTGGGGTGCAATTTAAATTCACAAGAGCAACCCCAAATGGAGTGGGTGAGTGGCCAAATTACAAAATTCTATGCATCCACAGGAATACACCAGATAATTAGGGATTCTAATGAGAAAAGTAATATATTATGGAATGAGCTGCAGGCTTCTGGAAGCTCATTAAAAATGTTAAATTTCTTTGGAAGGTCTTTATGTTTTCTTTTCATTTGAAGACCCAAATTCCTTTTGCAAAAATCGGTTTTGAGTTAAACCTTTAATATGTCTGCCCTTAATTAATTTTCAGGCTTCAAGGACTGTGAATCGTAGGTTTATCCTATCAATTTGATTCTCAAATCCTGGTAGATGTCCCCAAAAGAAGAAAAGAAAAAGCATCAAGCTCCATACTCAAAAGTGCCCATTAGTCAGCTTTCACCCTGCCAAGTTGTCAAGTGATATCACAGCTATGATCTTTAAAGCATTCAAAAAAAGCTGGAAAACTGTGTGAAGAGCTGGATTTTATGTCTTTTGTGTGTGCCAAAGGGATTGTCCAACAGAAAGTAGGCTGGAAAGCCTAATTATTACTCCACATATAGTACGTGGCATTATAAGCTATTTTGAGGTTTTTGGAAAGGGAGAGCTATGAGTGACAACCACAGCAGGGCGTGCTGAGGAATTTAAACCCAACTCTATCATCTCCCTGTTGGCAGAACATAAAACACATAATGCTGTTTTAGTTATCAATCTTTCGTGTATTTACTTTAAGGAGAAATAATTTCATTAAAACTTACAGAGTGGGAAAAGAAGTGACATAAACGTCAACATAGTACATTTATATTCAATGAGAATTATTTTTTTAAAACATGGCTGCTATTTACAAGGGTAGCATTCATTTCATACTTAAAATCACAGCAGCTTTTGTGACACTTTTATTTTAGGAAATAATGAAAATCTGATTTGGATTATGACTCAAGTTAAATATTTAAAAAAACTCTTTAATTCTTGTACATGTAGGTTGTTGTATGAACAAAATAATGTTGGGAGAATGAACTCAGAAACATAGAAGCTATCAGTCATTTATTAGATTTGCCTCTGCTTTTTTATTCTATTTTATTTGAAAGGGTCTTCAGAGAGAGATGATAATTTAAAGACATTAATTGAAGAGCATTGTTTTATGATTGTGACTTCAATATACAAATCCAGTGAGAACTATCTCTAAGTCAAATTTATGGATATGTCAATACAGTTTAAAAATAAATTCAGCTATCTCCCCTCTCCATCCTGGAAGCATTTTATACGTCAGCATTGTCTACTGTTTAGTCGCATAATCTTTTGCTCAGTGGTCATTATAACCTTGGAGGGCACCCCTTAATGCCTAACATATGTAAAAGATATTTATGCATAGTAACCAGTATTTTACTTACATTTTCTCCCAAGCTTTGTGGAATCTCAAAAGCTTTTGACTCTACGCTTCAAGTCCAAAAAACCTAAGCAGATTTGTGATACCACTTCTTTTTCATGGTTCTAGATAAAACAAATAAGAATTTCCTTTTCTAGTAAGATAAATGAATTTGCCTCTCTGGTTTTCCACTCTAAATACTAAGAAATAGGGAGGCACAATACTTAAAGTTAAGGATTATTGTAACTAGGATAGAATAAATAGAAACAAATAGTTAATTTTCCACATAGATCTATATCCATGACCAAGGATAAATGAAAACTATGACATTAGGATTTGCGACAGTGTTTTGTTATTTTGTGGTTAGTTCAGATTTACCATTTTAAAGCAGAATCAACTTATTACCATTTTGAAAATGAGAAAAACCAAATCCTGGTTTTAATTCAGGCTTTACTAATAGTTCTATGTCACATGATTAATAAACCTCTGGGACATATTACTTTTAAATATTATAATAAAAATAAATGATATTTGACTGTTGCCCTTTCAGGGTGAAGTAGAGCTAATGGTCTTTAAATCTGACCTCTTTGCTGCTATTCCCATTTTCTCCAAAAGGTGGCGCTTGTGTAATCTTTTTCTTTATCAGGGTGCAAAGAACCCGGGGAGCCAGAGGGACCTGAGTGAATATTCGGAATTGTTTTTCTTCAACAAACTCAAGGTGGCCACATCAGAAATCTGTATTTCCACAATGGCTGTTTCTTTATGCTCAAAGAACCCTTCAAATAAGAAGTAATCTGATTTTGTGAAAGAAAAACATGCTTCCTATGCTTCCCATCTTAGTTTGGTTTGAACTTTGGAGTTCTTTATGCCAAGTTTATTTTATAATGTTTTTCTTCCTTTCTGATCTTAGACTAAAGTTCTATTTTTTAAAAGATAACCTTGATTCATGTGGAGTTGTCCTTCTTAATTAGCATTCATAAGCAACACACAAGTATGTCTGGACTCTGTCTAAACAAAGCTCTTTGACAGCACAAATGCAGAAGGATAAATCTATCAGACAGGAGAAATCTTTTGAACTATGGGCAGATAAGAGGGACTCAGAAGCACAGAGAGAAAGGAAAACATGTTGGAGAGATTCTGATGATGAGACAGGAATTCACAGACGAGACCTAAAATCAAACACAACAGTTTTTCCCAGCAGTTCACATAAATGTGCTTCCAAACTCTGTAGCTGAAAGAAAAATTTAAATATAATCTAACGAAGTCCAACCACTTCACTTTACAGATGAGGAAACCAAGTCCCAAAAGATGAAGCCATGTATTTAGTGAAACACAACTGAATTCTGTTTCTGTTTCTGGTAAAAGAATACAAGGATCTGTCAAAGAGATGTGTTAAGTCACAAGTTGCAGAAAGCAAGACTTAATAGTTTTGAAAATTGGAGTCTTTTAAATCATGATCCTTTTTTATTTAGGCATGTATTATTTTGGTCACTATGCTGTTTTAGACACTATCCTCTGCTCCACAGATGAATATGGTCATTCGTTAGCCATTAAGTTGTAGATCTGTGCTGTCCAATGCCGTAGCCATTGGCCACCTGAATATTTAATTGAAATTTAAGCTAATTTAAATGAAATGAAATGAAAAATTTAATTCATCGATTGCGTTAGCCATATTTCAAATGCTTAGCAGTTGCATGTAGCTAGTGGCTACTATTTAAACAAGGCACATATACAGGCGTAATTGTACTTCACTTTATTGTGCTTTGCAGATATTGCATTTTTCACAAATTGAAAGTTTGTGGCAACTCTGCATGGAGCAAGTCTATTGGTGCCATTTTCCAAGAACATGTGCTCACTTTGTGTCTCTGTGTCCCATTTTGATAATTCTCACAATGTTTAAAACTTATTATTTCTGTTATGGTGAACTGTGATCGGTGAATTTTGATGTTACTGTTGTGACTATTTTGGAGTGCCATGAACCACGCTCATATAAAACAGTGAACTTAAAAGGTAAATATTGTGCGTTTGTTTCCCATAGCTTCCCCTAACTAGACCCTTCCTTTCATCTTCTTTTTCTCCTTAATTTCTCTCCCTTCTGGCCTTTGTCCCTCCCCCTCGTGCAATCCCCCCCCCCTCGGTTCGGAGACCAACAATATCATTCGCATTTTTAGGGGCACCACTACTCCTCAAAAACTAATAACTCTAAAGTGGCCTCTAAACTGATCAAGTGAAAGGAAAAGTCACATGTCTCTCACTTTTAGTCAAGAGCTGGAAATGATTAAGCTTAGTGAGGAGGGCATGTTGAAAGCCAAGACAGGCTGAAAGCTAGGCCTTTTGTGCCGAATAGTTAGCCCAATTGTGAATGCAAAAGAAAAGTTCTTAAAGAAGTGCTACTCCAGGTCAGGCGTGGTGGCTCACGCGTGTAATCCTAGCACTTTGGGAGGCCGAGGCAGGTGGATTGCCTGAGCTCAGGAGTTCGAGACCAGCTTGGGCAAAATGGTGAAACTCCACCTCTACTAAAATATATAAAAAACAATTAGCCGAATGTGTCAGCGTGCACCTGCAATCCAAGTTACTTGGGAGGCTGAGGCAGGAGAATTGCTTGAACCCTGGAGGCAGAGGTTATAGTGAGCCGAGATGGCGTCGTTGTACTCCAGCCTGGGTGACAGAGTGAGACTCTGTCTCAAAAACAATCAGTCAATCAATAAAAGTGCTACTCCAGTGAACACAGAAATATGAGAAAGTGAAACAGCCTTATTGCTAGTATGGGAAAGATTTGAGTGGTCTGGATAGAAGATTAAACCAGCCACGTCATTCCCTTGCTCCCTAATCTAGAGCAAGGTCCAAACTCTCTTCAATTCTATGAAGGCTGAGAGAGGTAAGGAAGTTGTAGAAGAAAAGTTTGAGTCTAGCAGAGGTTGGTTCATGAAGTTTAAGGAAAGCAACTATCTCCATAACATAAAAGTATAAAGTGAAGCCACAGTGCTAAAACAATTTATCCAGAAGATCAAGCTAAAATAATCCGTGAAGGTGGCTACGTTAAACAACAGATTTTCAATGAAGATGAATGTTTTCTATTGGAAGAAATGCTGTATAGGACTTGCATAGCAAGAGAGGAGAAGTCAATGCATGGTTAAAATCTACGAGGGACAGGCTTAGTCTCTTGTTAAGAGATAATGTATCTTACGATTTTAATTTAAAGCCAATGCTAATTTGCCATTCCAAAAATCTTTGGGCCCTTAAGAATTATGTTAAATTGGCTCTGCCTGTGTTCTATAAATGGAACAACACAGCCTGGATGGCAGCACATCTGTTTTCAGCATGGTTTCCTGAATATTTAATCCCACTGTTGAGATCTATTGCTCAGTAAAAAAGATTCATTTAAAAATATTATTGTTCATTGACAATGCACCTAGTTACTCAAGAGCTCTGATGAAGAGATGAAGATGTACAAGGAGATTGATATTGTTTTTATCCCTGCTAACACAACATTCATTCTGTAGCTTATGGATCAAGGAGTAATTGTGACTTTCAAGTCTTATCATTTAAGAAATACATTTTGTAAGGCCATTAATGCCATCAACTGATTCCTCTGATGGATCTGGGAAAAATAAATTGAAAACCTTCTGGAAAGGACTCATCATTCTAGATATCATTCACAACATTCATAGTTCGAAATGTCAAGATTAACATGAGTTTATTCATCCATCCGTCATGGATGACTTTTTGAGGAGTTCCAAGATTTCATTGGAGGAAGTTAATTAGAGATGTGGTAGAAATAACAAGATATTTAGGATTAAAAGTAGAGCCTGAAGATGTGACTGAATTGCTGCAATCTCATAATAAAACTAACAAATGAGAAGTTACTTTTTGTGGACGTTCAAAGAAAGTGGCTTCTTGAGATGGAATCTACTCCTGGTGAAGATGCTATGAATGTTGTTGAACAGAGGACTTAGAATATGACATAAACGTAATTGAAAAAGCAGCAGCAGGGTCTGAGAGTATTGACTCCAGTTTTGAAATAAGTTCTACTGTGGGTAAAATGCTGTGAAACTGCATCGCATGCTAGATAAATCTTTTGGGACAGGAAGAGTCAATCAATGGAGCAAACTTCATTGCTGTCTTATTTTAAGAAATTTCCACAGGCATGTCAACCTTCATCAGCCACCACCCTGATTAATTAGCAGCCATCAACACTGAGGTAAGATCCTCCACTGGCAAATAGTTTGTGATTCGCTGACGGCTCAGATGATTGTTATTTTTTTTTATTTTTATTTTTTTTTGAGACGGAGTCTTGCTCTGTCACCCAGGCTGGAGTGCAGTGGCCGGATCTCAGCTCACTGCAAGCTCCGCCTCCCGGGTTCCCGCCATTCTCCTGCCTCAGCCTCCCGAGTAGCTGGGACTACAGGCGCCACCACCTCGCCCGGCTAGTTTTTTGTATTTTTTTAGTAGAGACGGGGTTTCACCGTGTTAACCAGGATGGTCTCGATCTCCTGACCTCGTGATCCGCCCGTCTCGGCCTCCCAAAGTGCTGGGATTACAGGCTTGAGCCACCGCGCCCGGCCG